>NC_134898.1:52660102-52685102 GCF_041734735.1 Babylonia areolata
ACAGAGAGAGTCAGGTAGACAGGCAAATAGACAAACACAGAGAGGGTCCTTGTAGAATGTATGCTGCCAGAATGCCAGAATATCTGTCATCACCAGTTAACATCACTTTGATTATTATGATTGTGACTATGATGATGATGGCGACAAGAAATGCTTATTAATTTTTTTCTAAACACCCTAAACAATCAAATAGTTTTTCAAGTCACTGAATGAAATGAATGAGGCCACACACACACACACAGAGCACGCACGTGCACACACACACATACACATAGCACACACGTACACACACACACACACATACACAGAGCACACACGTACACACACACACAAACACACACACAGAAACAGACAGACAAGCCAAGTGTTTTTCTTCATACTTGTTACAGTAGACGATAATACCTGACCTTGTCATTCACTTTGAGCTCTCCCACTGAAGGGCGATAGGCTTTCGGAATAAAGCAGCTTTCTTCCCCACCTTTCCACCCTTACTCCCACCCCCACCCCCCGCTTCCTCTTCTCTCGGGGGAAAAAAATCCACTCTGTCTACCTCAGTGTGTCTGCCTGTGTGTCGCCCTCTCTCTATCCACCCCCCACACCTCCACACCCCCACACCTCCAGACCCCCCTCCCCCCTCCCCGTGTCCATCAATGGAAAAGTAAACGTAATTTACAACCCATTCTCGTCAGCTCAACCATGTTTGATTATCAACCAGGGTATATATAAAGAAGAACCTTACAACCTAGGTACAATGCGGCTTTCAGAAGGTCTAGTAGTCATGCTTACATTGCGGTATGAACGTTTGAACTCAGCTTTGAACGACTGAACGGGTGCTTGTGTTTGGTTAGGTTGAAAAGGGATTTGGTGTTCGCTCTGGGGATACCAGCACCTGATTGTAGCACTAACTGTTACAAGATATACACAAGAATACTCTATTAGCTTTAAAATAGAAATCGCTGACACGTTTACTGATAGAAAGGCTACATTTTATAAAAGGCATTTCATCCATATAACAACAAGAAGTTTGATTATTTACTAAAAAACACAAGTCCATAAACAGATGTTTAACACTGCACAAGCTTCCCAGTTAACCAAATAGTGCAAATTATCCACTAAAGAGGAATAACATTTTGCTTGAAGTGTGCGCGTGCTCATCCATCCATGTGGGAATAATGCGTTTATCTGCGCTTTAAGATAAACAGCAAAACAATTACCAGTTACTAAATACACACATGTTTATTTAACTGAATTATTTAAAGAATCCCTCTCCCCGAACCCCCTCCCCCGCACTGAATGTCTTCATTAATTTCACAGGAAAACGTAACAATACATATCTATTAATCAGTCTGGAAAAATTGTGTGCATCCAAAGGCTCTGCACTCACAACACAGTCTCTGAGCCCACAGCCGAGTACAACCAGGATACCCGCAAAAGGCGTGTCTGAACAGATGTGTGGGACAGGGAGAAACATTTCTGTCATTTCCAAATTTTCTCCTCAAGTGCTCTGAAATACAAGGAGTTCTATGCGTGTGAGCTGCAGCAAGAAGCCGTTATATTGATTACCATAAACTACTTTGTAAACGCCTACCCTTACTTTGCACAATTTCACCCAAAAGTTGGGGTTGGGCGTTTACGGATTATTTCACGCCATCGCAAAAACCCATTCCGTTCTTTGGTAACGCCATACGGCACTGGTTGGGCTGGGAATAAGAACATAATATATCATAATAATGGCCACTGAAATATAACACTGCGAATAGCAAACTAAATTATCATTATTTCGTGATAGGGGCAGGAGCAGGGGAGTGGGCGTATACAGGTTATTTTACCCTATGTACAATTTTAACTAACTGTAGATAAGGACAACAAAGTGATAAGGAGTAATGAACACACACACACACACACACACACACACACACACACACACACACACTGCAATTGATAATTTGATAAAACTTACAACACATGTAAAACAACAATTCGCTAGAAGGAAAAACGTTCTTGCAACTTTGTTTGGTGTGAAGAAAGCCTATGATCAAGTTTGGCATGCAAAGTTACTCTTTACACTGAAATTTGTTGCCTTTTCAGGACATCTCTATGATTATATCAAAGAATTCCTGAGTGAAAGAAGTATACAGGTACGGGTCGGGAATACGTACTCAAATCCTAAAACTCTTCACATGGGATTACCCCAAGGTTCTGTTATTGTCCCTGTTCTATTTAATATCGTGTTGAACGACTTACCCAAACACTTAACAAAAGATGTTATCCTAGTGCAATACGCAGACGATATATGTATGTGGATGAATGTAACAATGAAACGGAATACATCCAAAAGGGCTTTAAACTATATCAAGAAAGTATACCAAAGAGAAATATACAGATTAAATAGATATACTGCTGATAATGGTCTTACACTATCATCAGAAAAACAACAACACACATTATGCTTTTTAACAATGGTACAAACCCAGAAGAGTCACCAACATTTAAGATTGAAAATGAGAAAATTCAGTATAAAGACACTGTTAAGTTTTTAGGATTGATGCTTAGTTCAAAACTAACTTGGAATAGCCATACTGAATATATAAACTTACTCAAAATTGTGAGTAAACAGTACTGGGGACAAGATACAACGATTTTGAAACATTTATCACCATCACTTATCCTATGGACAAGAAGTCTTTTTCAATGCTCCAAAATATTTGCTAAAGAAACTTCAAAGCATAGACTGTAAAGCATATAGACTTGCCCTTGGTGTACCTTTCCATGCATCGACCCTCGGAACATACAAAGAAATAGAAGTACTACCTTTAGATGAATACCGAAACCTCGCATGTGCTAAATACGTACTGAGAAGCTCAACAACTGAAAATTATACATCAGAGGAAGTAAAAATTACATCTGAAAATAACTTCCCCAAAAGAGCTAAAAACATATCTTATTTAACACCCATTGGCACGTTTGTGTCAAACCTGTTCGAAAAGTCTGAAATTAATTCAGATGACGTGGACACACAGAAGACCGTAAGTCCATACCCCATCTGGGAGATGAATAAAGCATATTTTGATGTTAATCATACTGACATTAAAAAGAATGAAAATCCGAATATCATGGCAACGGAAGTCCGAGTACACCTTCAAAATAGATACTGTGATCATTTACAGATCTACACAGTCGGCTCACTCTTAGACAATGGCCAAGCAGGTTCAGCTTTCGTTATACAAGAACTGAAAATGGAAAGATCATACTATATTGGTAAAAATCGTTCAATATTTACTGCTGAACTAATTGCTGTTCTTATGGCTCTAAATCATATTCTTGATCTTCCAATTTGCCTACTACAAGTCTTGTTTTGCGTTGATTCCAAATCTGTATTGTGTGCTTTAAACTCATCAAATTGTAAGAACAAATCCAAAATCATAATTGAAATCAGTCACATGTTACATCTTTTAAGTTTGAAAGGAACACATATTACATTTTGCTGGGTTCCTTCACATCTTGGTATTCTCTACAATGAAAGGGCTGACAGGGCTGCAAGAAAAGATGCAAAAGACGAACAGGGCACCATAGAAAGAGAGGGTTATCGAATACTAGAAAAAACATCGTGGAAAAAAGTCAGAGAATTATACCAGGAAAACGGCAAAGCTTTAAACCATAGTGTAATTAATGTTCAACAACCGGGAACTATCAATCAGTCAAATACATACAGTAATTCAGTAAGATTAAGGCAGATCAATACATTATCAAACAGGATAAAACTGAACGCTTTTATAACTAAGTCCAGCAAAGATGTCAGATGCATTTGTGGAGAATATATTTCTAGCAACCATGTAATATTCTAAAATGTTTTTTGCCAGACTTCACCAAAAGTTCTTTTGAATGTGTTATTAACAATTCCAACATGTTGTTTGTTATTGCAGAAGGTTTGCTGCGTAGTCCTAGAGGACATTTGTTATAGTGTTTGATGTTGGCGTTTATAACTTTTCCATTCCCCCTAGCGTTGTCTCTCCCTATTCACCCTCCACATGTACACACACTTTTACCCCTCTCTCTCCCACAACCCCTACCCTCACGGATTTTTGTTGTTGTTTTTTGTTTGTTTGTTTTTTCGTCTAATATCACTTCAAGTGGAAAGACGTTAAACTGAAGACAACAACAACAACAACAACAACACACACACACACACACACACACACACACATATATATATATATATATATATGTATGTATGTATGTATGTATATATACGCATGCACTCCAGGCGCGTTGGGTTTTTCTGCTGTCAGGCATCTGCCTAGCATATGTGATGCAGCGTATATAGATTTGTCCGAATGCAGTGACATCTCTTCAGAAACTGAAACAGAAACTGCGTGCATTTAAAAATTTCTTTTCAATATATGGTATGACTAGACATCAAGTTCAGAGAACTGCGCGTAATTCTTTAAAAGTCTGCCTTCAAATGTTTAATCTAGTTCTTGGATGATATTTGAAACAGATCAAAATCATTGATATTACATTCGAAAGCTTTCAAACTCAACGACCTGACACTGGCTTGGGTTAAAAATAATACAGAAAAGAACTGCAAAGTCACGCAACAAAAATGTTGCAATAATTCATGTCGACCTGGCGCTTGTACCATAGAGAAATCTGTATCTGTCTGTCTGTCTCTCTTCCCGCCCCCCCTCTCTTTCGTCTGTAGGCCACAATCCACTCCCCTCCCTTCACAAACAGATACACGCACCTACACAACACATGTGACCACACGCACGTGTCACCCACTCACGCTTGGTTCAGAACATGTATAGATATGATTCATCATAATGACAGGTCACAAATCACGAGCACTGTACCACGCTTCAGTTCATCTGTAGTCTGCAGCTGCAGGTGCCAGTTGCATTGCTTGGTTCTAACTTTTTGACAGTTACACGTGACTAAATGCCTACGTTGACCGAACTACGCCACTGTTCAGTTCCATACGACACACAGTTAGTAGCGGGTTTCGACCATACTAGGCTCTTCCGTCCCAGCAATGCAACTGGTTATCCCGGAGAGTGCTTTCTACAAGGTTCACAAGAAGTTGAGGACCACTTGCGATCTTGCACAGGTTTCTTCTTGAGGGTATGGTGAAATGATACTCACATTTCGGCAAGCCTCGGTTAATAAAAAGTAATGTAATGAGTACCACACATAACCATGAGTGCTTTCTTGCATACACTCTTCCATTATTCACGATGAAAATCTACAGCTGTCATTCACAAACCACTAATGTTTCTTTGGCTAAAACGTCTCCTTTTTTTTTCAAACGCATGTTTAAGCTGTTCATCATGCACATGTGCCTGAAACAGCCGTTTGTGTATTCTCTTTCCCTCAGCCTCCCACCCCCTTCTCTCTCTCTCTCTCTCTCTCTCTCTCTCTCTCCGACCATAAGCAGCCTGCGTAATATATATCACCTCTCGATTTTTTTTTTTTTTTTTTTAGCATTAGAACATATCTGCATTAATTTTCGAAGGGGAACCTTAGCTTTTGTGAAGCCTCTGTTCGATGCGACAGCCACGAGATGGCAACAACGGCAAGAAATACAGACTTACAAGACCACACACATTTCATGTACACTTTGTCAAGCTTCAGTCCACCTGTATTCTCAAGGATCCTTTTTATGTGACCGGCAGCAATGGCACCATACTGCCCAGTGTGTTCCAGTTTGTCTGCTGTCTGGTATGAAATTTTTCTGATGAGGTGGCGTGTGGGAATGAGGGAGCTTCTTTTATTTTTTAATGCTAACGCTTAACACTCACCCGGAGTAGTCCTTAACCCCAGGTGGCTGGGGTGCTGTGTTGGGCAACAGTGTTGTACTGCAGTGCGGCAGACGGGGTCGGGTTTCACTGCACTGTATTGCACTGTGCCGTTTTGTTTTCAGTGTGTGTCGTGTTGTGTAAATGCCATGGACAACCACTGCAGGTGTGTGTGTGTGTGTGTGTGTGTGTGTGTGTGTGTGTGTGTGTGTGTGTGTGAGAGAGAGAGAGAGAGAAAGAGAGAGAGAGAGAGAAAGCGGAAGACAGAGAGAGAGAGAGAGAGAGAAAGAGTGAGAGAGAGAGAGAGAAAGAGAAAGAGTGAGAGAGAGAGAAAGAGGGAGAGAGAGACAGAGAAAGAGTGAGAGAGAGACACAGAGAGAGAGAGAGAGAGAGAGAGAGAGAGAAGCGCAAGGAAGGTGTGGTTGTCAATTTGGTTTCTCTTTATAATATCATGTTGTCAATGTTAATGGGCGACATCGCCAAAACCCCAGCGCTCCCCATTCTGAAGAGTGAACGCCTGTACATATGGAGCAGACCTGTTCCCCTTCCCTCCATCCTCTCTCTCTCTCTCTCTCTCTCTCTCTCTGTAAAACAATGCTCTAAACGCATATTGTATCCATGTCCGCCCCCCTCCCTCTCACCACGTCTCGCAGTGAACAAGAAATAAACACCTTTTTATCGCTCGTTCGTACTGACCGATTATTAAGCAGAATATAATGAACACTATGACCAAGTCACAATGCGGCTTTCGGCAGGACTAATAAATTAGTCGTGTTCGACTTTCAGTGTGAAAGCTTTGGCCAGCTTTGGATGACAGAACGGGCCGTACGTGCTTCGTGAGACGGACGTTGGATTTAGTTTTCGTGCTGGGGAGAGAGCTGGCTTGTAGCACGAAAAGCTACTTGTCCTGCAAAGTGTGTCTGTCAACATTTATTTACGCGTGCGCCTTTTTGTGTAAATTAATGTTAGGAAGGATACGTGCACTACCTTGATAAACAGTGAATTTATTACCAACCAACCAAATATACATATCGGAATCAATTTATGTTGAGAGGCTTCAGCGAATTCACGGTCATTCAAATGCACACGTACATATCAAATTATTTTGTGAGGCTTTCTCATTGAATAGGTTCGATATCTACAGCAAGTAAAACAATCGTTATCAGAATGTGTCGTGATACCTTCAAAAGGCAGATCTGAGCAAAAAGGGAAGGAGCACGGAGAACATTTACATTGGCAATTTCTGGAATGAATGTCATACATGACAAAGGCATTTCCATCAACAGAGATCAGCATATGAATGTACAATGTGATGTTGAGTGCGGACTGGTCGCCTGACAGGCAGACTCTTTTGCTCTCTCAAGTTTTTAGTGATTGTTTTATTCCCTGAGTTTTAAATTGTGTTTATATCTGTGAGACTACTTGATAATTGACATACCTTTAATGTGGTGGTTTTATCCTGTTCCATGTGCTTTTAAACTGTTCGTTTGGACATTTTTGCTCTGGGCTTCAGTTTCCAATCGCCGTCCGGCATTGCTGGAGTATGGCCAACACGCACAGTGTTCAGTGCCAAACATCGACACTGCACGCGCCTCGCCATGCAAGTGCGGTCGGCACCATTTGCTTACACTGGGACAGTGCATGCACACTCTTTTATCTCAGGATGTGATACGACGTCTCAAAGACTTGAACACTGGCTACAACCTCCCCCGTAAAAAACGATCTTGTCGGGGTGGAGTGCGGAAAAGGAAAATAATACGTGTCATTCAAGGTAGAACCAACATTTCAAATCCCGAACCACACATGATTCATAAGGTGAGAGTAAACTCTTTTAATCTTATTCCTATGATCCCTGTGAAGAATCTACAGTCAACTGATTTACCCTCTCACCCGTCATATCTAAAACTGATGCGTGTGAACATTCAGTCATGCAGACAGAAGGCCGCTTTTATTCACGATTTGATTGTTGACCATGCTTTTGACATCGCCATACTGACTGAGACCTGGTTGTATGAGCAGGGAGACGAATCATATATTGAGCAGCTTACGCCGCAAGGGTACAAACTGAAATCATTCCCTAGACATGTTAGGAGGGGAGGCGGTATTGCAACCATTATGAGAAGCCATTTTCAGGATTTCTGTACATTCAAACCCCTCGATTATACATCATTTAAGGGTGTAGCATTAAGGGTTGAGTGCAACACGAGCAACAGTTCCGTGTGCCATATTATATGCATATATAGACCTCTACCTAGTCGACACAATAAATGTAACACCCAGACTTTTATTACTGAGCTTTCTAATCTCCTGGATAAATACAACCTAGAAGCAGGAAACTTAGTTTTAACTGGCGATTTTAACCTTCATTATGAACAGACCAGCAGTTCAGATATACTACGGTTGCCTACTATACTTCACGACCAAGGGTCAAAACAGCTGATATGTGAACCAACCCATAAACACTGTCACACTCTCGACTGGCTTGTGGTTCGAGAGAAGATTCACACACCCCAGTTTAAGGTCATGGACTTGGCTCTTGCTGATCACAAGGCAATTCTTTATGGCATCCCTTTTAAGAGACTGAAGCGACCAAAACATTTTGTTACATCACGGAACACAAAGATGATTAACCTTGAGGTATTCCAGGCTGACATCAAATCCTTCATGGATGGAATTGACTCAAGTTCATCTCCTCTGACAACATACAACACCGACCTCCGTCAGATACTGGACAGGCATGCCCCTCTCTCCTCTGACAACATACAACACTGGCCTCTGTCAGATACTGGACAGGCATGCCCCTCTCTCCTCTGACAACATACAACACTGGCCTCTGTCAGATACTGGACAGGCATGCCCCTCTCTCCACTGACAACATACAACACTGACCTCCATCAGATACTGGATAAGCATCCCCCTCTCTCCACTGACAACATACAACACTGGCCTCTGTCAGATACTGGACAGGCATGCCCCTCTCTCCACTGACAACATACAACACTGACCTCCATCAGATACTGGATAAGCATCCCCCTCTCTCCACTGACAACATACAACACTGGCCTCCATCAGATACTGGATAAGCATGCCCCTCTCTCCACTCGCCTTGTTACTGACCGTCCCTCTGCTCCCTGGATGACTGGTGAACTGAGGGCCGCCAAGCGTCGAGAACGACAGGCCGAGCACGTCTGGCAATCCAACAAACTGACTGTCTCCAGACAGGTTTATGTTAAGGAGCGGAAAAAACTGAATGACATGCAGACAGCTGCAAAGCGTCAACATTTCAGCGCCTCCATCAGTCAGTGTTCCAAGTCCAAACAGCTCTATGCTGTATCAAACCAGCTCACTGGCAAAAATAGAGAACTGTTGCTGCCAAAAAACATTCCTCCTCAGGATCTCCCTGATGCTTTTAGAAATTATTTTAATGACAAAATTGTAAACATCCGACAAGAACTGGATGCTAGCCCACCAGAGGACCGATTTAATGATTTTAAAGGAAATTTAATGACATGTTTTAGATCTGTCTTTGAAAAAGCTGTAAGAGATTTTATTTTTAAATCTCCAAGTAAGAACTGTGACCTTGATCCATTGCCCACCAACCTTTTGAAATTATGTCTTGATGACCTTCTCCCCTTGATCACCAGAATTATTAATCATTCTCTAGAGTCAGGTACTGTTGATGATTGTCTTAAATTGGCTATTGTCACCCCTCTTTTGAAAAAAGCACAACTTGGACACAAATCAGCTAAAGAACTATAGACCTGTCTCTAATCTTTCTTTCATTTCTAAAATCACTGAAAAAGTTGTGTTACATCAACTCCAGGAACATCTTGATGAAAACGGCCTGCTTGAAACTTGTCAGTCAGCTTATCGGAAAAGCCATAGCACAGGAACAGCCCTTCTTTCGGTCACAGATAGTCTCCCCTCAAACACAGACAAAAGACTTGCATCTGTAGTGGCATTTTTAGATATGTCAGCGGCATTTGATACTACTGACCACCAAATTCTTCTCAATCGTCTTAGCACTACCTTCGGCATTAAATCTACTGCTTTAAAATGATTTTCTTCGTATCTTTCAAATCGTCAACTCAAGGTTAAAGTAAAACATAGCACCTCTAAAATCATTCCTCTTGTGTTTGGTGTCCCTCAGGGATCAGTCTTAGGGTCTATCTTGTTCACTTTGTGCACTCAGCCTTTGTCTGTCATCTTCAAAAGGCACTCATTTGGTTACCATAAATATACAGATGACACAGAATTACAAAAAGCCGCTCCGCCATTTGATTTTAAAACAGTCATTACTGAAATGGAATCTTGTGTAGATGATGTAAAAACATGGATGGACAAAAACAAGCTAAAGCTCAATGAAGACAAAACCGAACTCTTAACCGTAGGAGACCTAACTCGTCTTAAGGCAGCAGAAAAGGACCCAGTTACGTTTGGCCCTGCTTCAATAGCATTTCAAACATCAACCAAATACCTGGGTGTATATCTCGATCAAACCTGACTATGAACGACCAAATTTCATTCTTGTGTCGCTCATGTAATTTTCATCTCCGAAGGCTAGCCTCAGTCAGACCCTACATAACAGAGAAAAATATGGCTCAGTTGGTTTCCTCATTTGTTCTGTCCAGACTGGGTTACTGCAATTCCACTCTTGCAGGTTTACCATCTTCCTCCATCAACAGATTACAGAAAATCCAGAACAATGCTGCACGACTGGTTCTCGCCAAAAAGAAATCTGATCATGTTACACCTCTGCTGAATCGGTTACACTAGCTTCCAATTGAGTCCTGCATTCACTATAAGATAGCAACACTCGCCTTCAAACATTTTGACAAGTCTCTTCCATTGTATCTCTCCTCTGTATTGGAAACATATGAACCGCACAGAACATTAAGATCCAGTTCTGAAAAGCTGCTTTAACTTCCAAGGACTAATCTGAAATGCGCTGGAAATAGGTCTTTCAGAGCTCGGGTTCCCCAAGTGTGGAACTCTCTACCGTCATCTCTTAGAAATACCTCTGATCTACATTCCTTAAGTCAGATCTGAAAACTTACCTTTCCGTAAGCATTTTTGTTCTGGGCGGAATGGTTAAACCAAGGTATTCTTGTTGGCAAGTATCTTTGTGCTAGTATTTTTATATTCCTGTTTTAATGCATTGTGTATTTTATGTAGTTTCGGTCTTAGATGTGATGTCATTTTTTCTATCTGGTTATTTTTAATGTGTGTGTGTGTGTGTGTGTGTGTGTGTGTGTGTGTGTGTGTGTGTGTGTGTGTGTGTGTGTGTGTGTGTGTGTGTGTGTTTGTGAGGTTACAATGCTCTGGTACGCGTGTGTAAGTGTGTAGGCATGTTAGTGTGTCCGAACAGAATTCTATGTTAGAAAATAAGAAATATTTTAATTCTTATGCAATTTTGTTTTTAGTGCAGTTGATATTTAATGTCAGTGTGTGTGTGTCTGTAAAGGAGGGACATTTATATCTGTGTGTGTGTGTGTGTGTGTGTGTGTGCGTGCGTGCGTGTGTGCGCGTGTGTGTGTGTGCGTGTGTGTGTGTGTGTGTGTGTTTTATAAAATGCATTTTGTTTTAATCTAAGCCTTATTTATTTCATAGCTTTTATAATCTTTAGTGTGCTTTTGCATTCATATGAACACACTGGATGTTTTCCATTGTCAGATAGCGGTTGATATGTTTTTTAAGGCATGTTTATAGTCAAGTTTGATGTAAGGTGCTTTGAGGAGCATTGGTGCTGGATATTGCGCCATAGAAAAACTATGTATTATTATTATTATTATTATTACAAGCGAGTTACAGCTTTTCCGTTCCGTTACAACTTTTATTAGGCCTGCTGTTGGCTAACTTGTGACTGGAAGCCGAACAGAAGTAACTGGACAAACACAAAAAGCAAAACATTACATTTGAACAGCCTCATGTTGCCCCTCTCTGATGTTGACCCTATTCCTCCCCGTAGCCCTTGCCACACAGTGAAGAGCAGTCAATGAAGGGGAACGGGCTGGGAACAATGTCAAAGACTGAACACTGCTGAACAATCCTTGCCACACACAGTGAAGAGCAGTCAATGAAGGGGAACGGGCTGGGAACAATGTCAAAGTCTGAACACTGCTGAACAATCCTTGCCCCACATTGAAGAGCAGTCAATGAAGGGGAACGGGCTGGGAACAATGTCAAAGACTGAACACTGCTGAACAATCCTTGCCACACACAGTGAAGAGCAGTCAATGAAGGGGAACGGGCTGGGAACAATGTCAAAGACTGAACACTGCTGAACAATCCTTGCCACACACAGTGAAGAGCAGTCAATGAAGGGGAACGGGCTGGGAACAATGTCAAAGACTGAACACTGCTGAACAATCCTTGCCACACACAGTGAAGAGCAGTCAATGAAGGGGAACGGGCTGGGAACAATGTCAAAGACTGAACACTGCTGAACAATCCTTGCCACACACAGTGAAGAGCAGTCAATGAAGGGGAACGGGCTGGGAACAATGTCAAAGACTGAACACTGCTGAACAATCCTTGCCACACAGTGAAGAGCAGTCAATGAAGGGGAACGGGCTGGGAACAATGTCAAAGTCTGAACACTGCTGAACAATCCTTGCCACACAGTGAAGAGCAGTCAATGAAGGGGAACGGGCTGGGAACAATGTCAAGTCTGAACACTGCTGAACAATCCTTGTCACACACAGTGAAGAGCAGTCAATGAAGGGGAACGGGCTGGGAACAATGTCAAGTCTGAACACTGCTGAACAATCCTTGTCACACACAGTGAAGAGCAGTCAATGAAGGGGAAGGAAGGAACAATGTCAAAGACTGAACACTGCTGAACAATCCTTGGCACCAGGGTAAAAAGATGGAGGTATTTCTCCACGAGGAATTCGACGAGAATTTAAGACTCATACTCTCTCTCTCTCTCTCTCTCTGTGTGTGTGTGTGTGTGTGTGTGTGTGTGTGTGTGTGTGTGTGTGTGTGTGTGTGTGTGTTATGTTGATAAGCTTGAATTTACATTCAGAAACGTGTACAAAAGCCTGTCTTCAAAATTTCACCCTTTTTGCCGTTAAAACCTTATCCAGGTCGCAATTATTTATCTTACATACACGGGCTTTCAAGTATAAATTACCTGGCGTTAGTATGAATTCAGATAGTGGAGAGACCGTAAAGTTAATGTGTTATACATTTGGACTTCAGGGAGGAATCAGCCTCTCTTCCTCATTATCTCTCACACATCCCAACACCCTTAAACACACACACACACACGCACAAACTGACAAACGGATGCGTGGATTCTCCTATCCACTCCACCCTGTTCGACCGGTTCAAATGATATTGCAACTTGGTTCCATTTTTCTGAAGAAACACAGGCATACAGGTTGTCGCTCACACCTCCCAGACAAAGCCTGTGGCGTTTGTTTGTATTTGTTTTTTTTTTAAAAGGCCATAAATACATAAACATGCATGCATCAATACACCATACACGAACAGGCGTGCGCGCGCACACACACACACGCGCACGCGCGCGAACAGCAGGAAATTCCAAGAAGCACATTAAAGTCTGAAGAAAATACAGGCCTCCAAAAACCCAGCTACAATTCACGATCACTGTGTCACGCTTCAGTTCCAGCTGTACTATGTAGCCTGCGGATGGACGGTTTCCTGTTTTATGTGACACTCAGTGAGCGGCAGCACTGGCAATGACAGCGACACGGCTCACCAGTTGTGTTTCCCGTGTGTCGGTGCACTGTCCGATGTTTGTCAACATGACGATCAGGTGGTGTGTGGGGTGGAGGGTGCTTCTCTTCGGAATGAGTGCCATTCACAGCCACCCAGGGTAATAGTCCTTCACCCGGGTGTCTTGGGTGCTGTGCAGGACAACGGTATTGTGCTTTATTGTGACAGTCGGGGATCAGGGCCGGGTTGCAAGAGGCGATTTTTTGCAGCGCTAGGTTTTCTTAGAGTTAAGAATGTTCCTAATTATATAGAGTTTACAGTGGAGTCAAGAACATTCTTCAAGATAAGCAAACTTAACGCTGCAAAGTTCGCTCCCCCAAGCCCTCCTCTCACCCCCCTCCCCCCACGTCTTTCTTCACTGTTTCAAAACACAAACCAATTAGCAAAATGAACCTTAAGAACAGTGACAGTGACGACAAACTACAATGTCAACGATAGTGAGAAACGACAGCAGCAACAATAGCAGTGGTAACTAGCCGCTTGTTGTTGGTGTACTTTAACCCCTTCACCGCTGCCGACAAGTGTGCTGGTCGGAGAAGGGCTGTCCCCTCGTCTGAGATACAACGTACCAGTCACCATTCTCTACGTGGACTTCTTGTGATCATATTACCTTTGGTCAGCAGAATCAATAACCTCATTTAAAAGTCAACAAAGCATAGGAAACGAACTCTGATGTCACACTGATCTCATTTCACCAAGATTCCGCTGTCAAGGGGTTAACAATACTGAAAAAAAAGAAGAAAAAAGAAAGAAAAAAAGAAAAAAAGAAAAGAAAAGAAAAGAAAAGCAGCCAACCGCCACTCCTATCACCACAACGCCAAGGGACACAACTCACCCGCTTCGTAAAGGGGAAAAATACCATGACCACCGCCACCACACCGCCAAGGGACACAACCCACTCTCTAAGTGAAGGGAGGGAAAAAAGCAGTAGCCACCACAACGCCAAGGGACACAACCCACTCTCTAAGTGAAGGGAGGGGAAAAAAGCAGTAGCCACCACAACGCCAAGGGACACAACCCACTCTCTAAGTGAAGGGAGGGGAAAAAAGCAGTAGCCACCACAACGCCAAGGGACACAACCCACTCTCTAAGTGAAGGGAGGGGAAAAAAGCAGTAGCTACCACAACGCCAAGGGACACAACTTTCCCTCTTGTGAAGGGCAAAAAAGCAATAACTACCACAGCCACTTCCACAATACCTAGAAAATCAGTTTGCTGGTTCTGGATATGCAATTCCTGCTTTGAAAATTGAAAAGTCATATCATATTAGAAAGGGCTTCTCAATTTTTACAGCTGAATTAATTGCCGTTCTTATGGCATTGACGTATCTAATTGATCTGCCCCTAAACTTGATTAATGTTTTATTTTGTGTCGATTCAAAATCAGTTCTGCAGTCTGTCAAATCAGTTTTATTTTGTGTCGATTCAAAATCAGTTCTGTAGTTTATCAAATCAGTTTGTACGAACATTAATTATAACATCATTTTTTAAATAAGATTTTTGATTCACTGTATTCAAATGAGAGGAACTAATATTGAAATGTGCTGGATTCCCTCACACTGTGGGCTTTTCTCCAATGAACGTGCAGATCATCTTGCAAAGCTGGGAGCCAAAAACGCTTAAAATGCAATTGAACTGCCTCATCGTTTATCATCATCTGAAATGTGTAATATTGTTGAAAGAAATATGTAAAATTCCTTTCTGTCTTTGGAAGTTAACACTTCTGCCTTATCAATGCTAAAAGAACTGGCAGGGCTGTTAAGAGCATGGCATTTAGGTTATTACTAAATGCCCCATACACAAAATATTGTGAAAATATTGGAAGCATTTGCAAGGGACGTTTAACGGTAGAGCACGTTTTAACCCGCTGTTTAGTAATGAAACCTTTTTTGCCTCCAGAAATTACGGAACACGTGTTACCAGTTTCAAATGTTAACATTTTTTGGCAAAAGTTACATATTTCAAACTGTTCTTTATTAAAGTTAGATAGTTATGTGTTGAATAGTCCAGCTGGTTGTTTATTGTAGGTCCCCACACGAACCTCTTTTCAAATAATAATCTACAGAGGTAGTGCATACAATATTTGATTATTGGTAACTTTTTTGTCCTAATCCCGCTTCCCCCGTCCCGCCTCTCACACACACCCTTCCACTATTATGTTTGTTCTTTCTCCAATCACTGACACTCACCCTCTCCATTTTAGATTTTGTACTCTATCTTTTCCACATTCTGTTCTCTCTCTCCCTCTCTCTTCTTTTCTTAGTCCCCTCCCCCTTGCCCCACCCCCTCCCTCCACCTCAACCGCCCTCCTTTTCATTCGAATATACAGAAATGTCGATTTCTAATTAATAATAACAATCATCATTATGATAGAAATGATAATAATCCAAATAATAATAATATTTATTTTCAGTCTAATATCATCATCTTAGATGAACAGACTATAAATAAATAAACGAACGTCCACAATACCAAGGAACACATCTCACCTTCTTGGTGAAGGGAAAAAACAAAACAAAAACAAATAAACAAACAAAACACTACCATAACCACCACCGCGACACCAAGGAACACAACTCACTCTGTTGGTGAAGGGGAAAAACAAACAAACAAACAAACGAAAAAACCACCACCAACTCACCCTCTTGGTGAAGGGCCGCAGCTCCACCACGGGCAGAGCCTCCCCGCCCTGGGCGGCCATCCTGATGCCTGCGCGCGTGCTGGTCTGCTGGTGGTGAACGTGCTGCCGCTGCCAAGCCACACTGCACACTCGGCCCTCCACCACCCCGCCCCCACCACTGCCGCCGCTCCGAGACTTGACCAGAACCATGGCTTGGACGCCTCTGGCGACTGCTGGGGTCAAAGTTTTGTTTTCGTTTTGTTTCCTTCAGTGCAGGCCTCTGCTGTGTTTGCTCCTTTACTGAAACGGCGGCGAAGACGTCATCATGGCGGGTCAGTGTCTTGAGGACGTAGTCATCATGGCGGGTCAGTGTCTTGAGGACGTAGTCATCATGGCGGGTCAGTGTCTTGAGGACGTAGTCATCATGGCGGGTCAGTGTCTTGAGGACGTAGTTTTCAATCCTGTCTTGCCCAGCTGGTCCGGGGTTGTGATCCACCTGCGGGAGAACATGGTGTATATATAACTGATGGCATATTTCAAGTACATGCGGCTTTGTTTATTAAAAAAAAAAGAAGAAAAAAAAAGAGAGAAGTCCAGATTTAATTTCGATTTTAAACGTCTGCAACAATGAGTGATGAACACCTCAAAATTGTCGCAGTCCAGCATAACAATTATAGCTGTTAAATGCCTGGTGTTTCAAACAATATAATTATGATTGTTCAATATCAGATGTCTCAAACCAGTATAATCATAACTGTTATGCCTTACTATGTCTCAAAACAGTAAACTCACAACTGTACAGTAGCAGCTGACAGAACGCTCTCTCTCTCTCTCTCTCTGTGTGTGTGTGTGTGTGTGTGTGTGTGTGTACATTTCGGGATGGTGTTGTGTCCGGAGAAAAGCAGTATACTCCGATTTTCCTCACTCCACCGAGATAGGAATGAGTAACTGACTTAATATTGTGAAGCGGACTCGGACCAGCCTTCCTCTGCCGCGGAGTCCGGGAAACAGTAAATGTAAATTCTCTGTCCCGATATATTAATAGGCTATGGGACCTTTAACTTCAACATTTAAATAACAAGGAAACAAACCAATGCACCTCCTGACCTTTAACTTCAACATTTAAATAACAAGGAAACAAACCAATCCACCTTCTTAAAAGTAAAGGCCATACTGTTACGACAGCGCGAAGGTTGAATTCAGGTTGACCAAAATTCAACTTATTTGAAGACATCTTGGCTGTTTAACATATTCCATCCAGCGCCCAGAAGCCAGTCGCATTGCTCGGACGGGGGAGCCTAGTATGGCCGTAACCTGCTACTAACTGTGTGTAGTATGGAACTGACCGATGGCGTAGTTCGGTCAACGTAGGCATTTAGTTACGAGTAACCGTCAAAAAGTTAGAACCGAGCAATGCAACTGGCTCCAGAACACGTTTTGTACTGTGTGGCTAAACATCTAATAATCTTCCCCTTCGTCTACAAGAACTAATAATAATAATAACAATGGATACTTATATAGCACACTATCCAGAAATCTGCTCTAGGTGCTTTACAAAAACGCCTTTGTTAACATAATACATCATATCTATGTTACATACACACACCAAAATGTGACTACACACACACACACACACACACACACACACACACACGCTGCATACATACATTTTAACATACATGTGTATCTAACAGCTACTCTAACACATACGCACACATAGGCAGGCACAAACTTACATAAACACACGCACACACAATACACATTCATATACATGCATGTAGTTATGTACACATACATATGTATACACACATAGTCAAGCACAGCTAACGCAAAGGAAGTGGACCTGCCACAATTGAACTTATTGCTGAGGGAAAAGGTGAGTTTTGAGACGAGATTTAAAAGATGCGAGGGAATCAGAATGACGGAGGTTATCAGGGAGCTTGTTCCACGTCTTTGGCGATTGAAAAGAAAACGATCTGTGTCCATAGGTCTTACTTCTAACATGAGGTATCCTGAGAAGTCGAGTATCAGAGGAAGAACAGAGCTGGCGAGACGGGGTATAGATATGGATGAGTTCAGAAAGATACTTGGGGCCAGATCCGTTGACTGCAGAAAAGGTCAGAGTGGATAGCTTATAGTCTATTCGATCAGAAACAGGCAACCAGTGGAGAGACTGAAGAAGAGGAGAAACATGGTCAAATTTAGAAGCTCTGCAAATGAGTCTGGCAGCATTATTCTGACTCATAGAAAAGTCACTGGGGTGCCGCATAGAACTGTTGAGATTCCCCCAGGTCTGTCGGCTGTATTAAAGCATGGGTCTCTGTTCATGGTTTTCACGTCCATTTCCAACATACACATCTCCTTTAATACCGTCGGCTTCAACATGTCTTAGCCGTTTTCAACACATGACACAGTCACCGAAATACTGGCGGGAAAAAATCTTCACAGTCCGGGGGGTTGAACCTTTTATTGGTTGCTGTGAAGACAGTTGAACATATTGATCACGAAAGGATCGATCTTATCGGGTCTTTATCCGATTTGCTAGGGTTGCAGCAGACAGGGAAAATACGACCAAGCTCAGCAGAGAACTGACCGCGAAGTCAGGACCACTCGCGCTTTATCACAGGATCCGCGGGACTGTCTTTTAAGTGATACAGGACGCACGAACACACACACACACACACACACACACACACACACACAGATAGAGAGAGAGAGAGGGAGAGAGAGAAACACAAACACAAAGACACACACATGCTTACACAGACATAAATAGACTAATACACGCAAACACACACACACACACACGAAATACACGCAAGCAGAGTCTTACATGACGTCCACATATTCTCTCTCCCACTGACCATTCTAAAGCATGATGTTTAAAATATGAAATTCCAGGAGACAACCCACCACTCCTCGAGGAGATTAAAAAAAAAAAAAAAAGCCCAGATCGAAATCGAACAATCCAAGAACACCACTGGACACTTGAGGGAAAAGACCACTTCCACAGTACAGCAATACATGCCCGCAGTCAAACACACGTTCACCACTGAAGTGGATATAATGACGATGATGATGGTAATATGAATATATATAGGTCTACAAGATCCGTTCAGCCATCTGCCCAAGTGTGCTGATTATTATCATTTTATTTTTCCAAGCCGGAGGTATTTTATCAAAGTGTATACTGGAATGCTGACACAAACAGTAGACTAAAATGCCCATATCTACCCAATGCCTGTCTTCTGCATGTGCTGCCGCCTGACCGGTGTAGCCGCCAACACATAGCCCTATTGGTTGTTCTTTTTTTCTTACCCAAAAGTCAGATTTGTTATAGTCAGTTTCAGATTCTCAGGAAGGTGTCACTGCGTCCCGACAAATCCACATTCGCAACACCACATCTGCTAAGCAAATGCCCGACCAGCAGCATATCTGGCCTTGAATGCACACACACACACACACACACACACACTCACACACTCTCTCTCTCTCTCTCTCTATCAGAGTGGATTTCTTCTAAAGAATTTTGCCAGAGGACAACACTTTTGTTGCCATGAGTTCTTTTTCAGTGCGCCAAAGGCGTGCTGCACACGGGACCTCGGTTTATCCTCTCATCGGAATGACTATACGCTCAGTTTCACTTTCAGGTCAAACTTAGGAGAAAAAGCGAGAGTCGGGTTGGAACCCAGACCCTCAGGGACTCTGTATTAGCAAATGAGCATCTTATCCATTCTGCCACCGTCCCCCTTCCAGTCAGTTCAGGTTATCACAGGACACATTTTGCTTCCGCAAAGTCCGTGGAGAGGGGCTGGGGTGGGTCAGTGAAGGCTAGCCCAAGACAATCCCCCTTTTGTCAATAGCTTGATTAAAAACCTGTACGAAAGGGGAATTTTTTAATTAGGGTGGGGAGGGGCAGGGGGGGAGGGGGAGTTGATCTTGACTAGACACAACTGATGCGGGACGTGGGGTGGGGTGGAGAGAGAGAGAGAGAGAGAGAGAGAGAGAGAGAGAAGATGCAACACAAATTGGAAGCACCTTCAGTAATCATGATGTGCAAGCACTCATCAAACATCGAGGAACACAAAGTAAGTGTACACTATCGTTTAAAAATGTCTGTACGAACGGTCTTTATCATTCAGAGTTTGTCACTCTGCAAAAAGTACAAGAAAATAAAATAAGTAAAATGTGTGCTCCGTGGACTTTGCATGCAGCTGAGGCCACTGCACACACACACACACACACACACACACACACACACACACACACACACGCACACACACACACACACACACACACACACACACCAAACGATTGACACACACGCACACACACACGCACACACACACACGCACGCACACACACACCAAACGATTGACACACACGCACACACACACGCACACACACACACGCACGCACACACACACCAAACGATTGACGTCACTGACAGCATGTAGGTCGGGTCCTGACGGGTGAAATGGGAAGATATCTGTGAGCCCCTGCTGTGTGAAGTGGGCGTGTGGTTGATTCGGAGATATGTTGGAGAGTGTTGTCCCCCTTTCTTTCTTGTCCACGCATAGTTGGGAGTTTCCCTTTGTGAAATATTGGGCCTGTTTTTTTTTTCTTTTCTCTTCTTCTTTTCTTGAGGAGCTGTCCATATCGTGTGCGTGCGTGCGTGTGTGTGTTTGTGTGTGGGAGGGGGGAGGGGGTGAGGAGGCGGGGCGTGGGGTTGGGAGGTGGGGGGGGCGGGGCGTGTATGTGTGTTTGTGGTGTGTGTTTGAGAGAAAGAAAAAGAAAGAGAGACAGACAAATAAAGACAGAGAGAGAGAGTCACAGAAAACTAGAGAATGAAAGAGAGACAGACAGAGAGGCACACAATGAAAGAGAGAGAGAGAGAGAGAGGGGGGGGGGAGATAGAGACAGGGAGAGAGACAGACAGACAGACAGAGACAGAAGGACAGAGACAGAGAGAGGAGAGAGAGAGAGAGAGAGAGAGAGAGAGAGAGAGAGAGAGCAAACAAATGAGCCGTTTTATCAGTCATGTACCTGAGTGCTCTATAAAGGCAGTAACTTCAATATAAAAAAAGTTTATTTATTCATCTATTTTTCATATTTTGCACTGGGTCTGTTCCAGACAACACGAAAAGTCCCCTGAGAACGCAGCTGGAAAGAAGAACGTGAAATGTCCAGTCTGCATTGGAGCCGACATTCTACAAGTTCCCTTAAAATTAGATGGACGCTTCTGCTACAACTAACAATATACATACTGACGCTCATACCTCGCACGTAGTGAGCTCGTGACGTTTACTATATAAAAAAAAGTTACACACATACATGTATCAAGTGCACAATACACGAACAAACGTGCACACACACACACACACACACACACCCTCCCACCAATCACTACCTCCACCACCACGCAGTGAACCAGTGGTTCATTGGCTCACTGTTTTCAGCCAAATAACGAGAAAACCTGCTCGTATCAAAGAGGTTTGTGAAACGCGAAGTTTTTCCCTTCTCAGCTCCTGCACAAACGTGCAGATGTTGCACGTATTGCTAACTCTATTTACTTTCCCACGCTCACGTAACACCCCTGTTGGTCTTTCCCGCGATATACAAGTAAATCACATGGGCGAAAATTAGCATTATTCATTTCACCCCACACCCCAAAACACATACACAACACAGCTCACGCAAACACACAGTTACACAACACACGCATAAAAAAAACTGCGCATGAAAAGACACAATACGTGCATATATATCTTTTGTGTGTGTGTTGGAAATAGACTGCTTCCAATACAACGCTTTGTTGCAACGTTGTGTCTGCCTACTCTTTTGGGTTCTCGTAACATGTAATTCAAAATATTCCAAATATGAATCTGAGTGAGCCTGAGCCTGAGTCTGTCTCTCTCTCTCTCTCTCTCTTACACACACACAAGCTTGACATGACATCAATACACACAAGCACGCAAACCGCCCGGCATGGACGGCGCTGGCTACATATACACCTATTCATTCAACCATATTTGATCATTGTTTTTGTCCTTTCATCAGTCTTGACAATCAGTCATTGAACATGTACATATACGTACTCACAGACGTGCTGAACGAAGAAGTTATCGTGACCCATTATTCTTACTGGAGCGGTGGCCTAGTGGTAATGCACCCACCTAGGAAGCGAGTGTCTACTGGTTCGAGTCCCATGAAGGGACCGAGATCATTACTTTCCACGTCCACTGTCACATCTCATGACAAACCAAGGTGTGTGTGCCTTTCCCCCTCCTCGTTCTCCCACCCCATTCAGCTGAAGAGCGGTGTGAGTTGTGCGGATTGCACGGGAATCTCATGTGTCTCAGTTCAGGCTGTCACTGAACTGAGATCAACCTTTCCTCAGCTGGTCAGTCAGTGACAGGATTCTAGACTTTACGCCCGCGACTGGCACAGGAGGCAGTCGTGTCTGCTTTGCTCTCTTCAGGCCTGTTTGCCCGGTTCTGCACTCGTGAGTGGGGATAATTTTCCTCCGAGTGTTTGGTGTTCTATGTCTTTCAGCGTCTGGGTCGCAGTAGCCGCCTGGAAGGTAAGACGAGACTATATAGACAGTTCAGCCATGTCGTTTTGGTCTTCGTGTGTTTGTAGAATTTTGTCCGTCATATATTCATGCCCGTGAATAAGAGAGGGGGGGGGGGGATGATATTTAAGTAAATACAATATTTTTGCTCTTTTACGTGCATGTTTTGGATGTGCATGCATTTTAAACATAAATTTTATTTGAATGTTATATGGTTATTCATGCGTTTGAAGGGGTTCGACCACAAAATCTTGATATATTCAGTTTTCCTTTTGAACCCCCTCAGTGATTGATGAGCATTATATATTTATATATATCTGTATATATGTGTGTGTTAAAGTTGCATTTTATGTGATATATAAGCTAGAATATCCCGAATTACCCCCTTATCCTTTTCCGGTACATCTTGACTCTTGGGTGTCGCTTCGTTGTTAGCCTTTTAAACTTAATTGATTTAGGATAAGACCTTTATATGTTAGTTCCTTCCGAAATAGCTCAGCTGGTTGAGATTGAAATATTCTATAGCCCATGTGTTGATCAGGGAGGGGTAAACTGAAATTTTGTAAGATTTGTTTTTCTTTATGAATTCTGGGCTAGGTACACTTATGTTTAACTGGGCGAGTCCAAAAGTGAATGCTACCAGTGGATAATAGGCTTTATTCAGTGCTTTCACCGTTCCCACTTTCCGTGTCTTCCACTGACTTCCCTACCCTTCCACTGACCCTCCACTGTCTTCCCTGGAACCCCACTGCCCGCCTTTGACTTCCATTGTCTAGGTCTCCGTTGGCTGCTGCCGCCTGCCGCTGCCTTCCGTCACCAGTGTTCTCTGGCCTGGTGCTCGGCTGTCCGGTGCTCATCGTTGTCGTCGTCACTGGTCTTCGTCGTCGTCACTGTTCTTTGTCGTCGTCACTGGTCTTCGTCGTCGTCGTCGTCACTTCATCATCGTCGTCACTACTTCATCGTCGTCACTACATCATCGTCGTCACTACTTCATCATCAACGGTGTGCTTGTTTCCATGTCACTCTACACACATATTCACACACTCACACACACTCATGTGCTATTCGTTTGTTTTACTTCCAGAAGTGAATTTATTCACTCATGAGCCCATTGCCCTTCACTTAAGGATTGTGGTTATTTCCACGTTTGTGCCATTTCACCCTTTAATTTGCCGGATAACTTGTTTTCGTAGTAGTGTGCTTTGTTTTCCGTCGTCTGTTAAACCCTCTGTGTATTGTCTGCTCCATGTGCTAAATAAATTTAGATTGAACTCTTATCCTGTTACAGTCTGTGTTTGTGGTGTCGGGGTGTTAGTGCTGGGTTGGGTGGGGGTTACTCATCCGGTCTCATATAGAGCGTGACATCCATTAGACCTTGAGTGGAGGTCTAGGTGTACGTCTTTCGAGTGAAACGATGAATTGAGGTCCCGTGTGCAGCATGCACTTGGCGCACGTAAAAGAATCCACGGCAACAAAATGGTTGTCCATGGCAAAATTCTACAAGAAAAATTCACGTTGGCAGTGAAAATACAAAACCCAACAATAACCAAACCCCCAAAACAAAAATAACACACACACACACACACACACACACACACACACACACACACACACACTTGCAGACAGAAAAAAAGGATGTCGCTGCACTGCGGCGACGCTAACTTCCCCAGCGAAGGAGCAAGCCGAAATCCACACACAGAAGCAATGACCGAAACTGATGAATACAAATACCAGTAATGATGGAAACAGTCCACAGGCTGACAATGGTGAGGTCAGCGGAAGGATCAAGTTGTTTGTGGAAGTTGACCATTTTCAACTGGGTAAAGGTGGAAGACATTGATAACACTTATCTTCCCTCTTTCTCTTCCCACCGTAAACTATGTCCAAACTTGTCAGTCCTCTTCCAACGCTGGTACTGAAGGCCACGCAGTGAAACGTACGAAACATCGGATCAACGTTCATAGGTTAAGTTAGACTTCAGACTTTATCACATCCTCGTGAAATATGGGACATTTCCTTGCAAGCACAAACGTACACACAATACAGTAAACGCGCACACACACGCGCGCGCGCGCACACACACACACACACACACACACACACACACAATGTACCTGCAATCCCTTCCGCCCCACACAATGTACCTGCAATCCCTTCCGCCCCATCTCTATTCTTGTGCACGGCGCTATCAGTCACACCAAGTTACCGTTTCAATGAAACATTGACCAGTTTAATTTAAATTCTGTCAAGCTCAGAAAGAAAACAAGAAA
>NC_134898.1:52690102-52700102 GCF_041734735.1 Babylonia areolata
TGCGTCAGAATATCAGATCAAAGTGCCAAGTTTAGAGAATACAAAAAATATAAATATAACAGTAAATGCAGTTTGCATATAATTTGGCTTCTTTTTTTTGGTGCCCATCCCAGAGGTGCAATATTGTTTTAAACAAGATGACTGGAAAGAACTGAATTTTTCCTATTTTTATGCCAAATTTGGTGTCAACTGACATAGTATTTGCTGAGAAAATGGCAATGTTAAAGTTTACCACGGACACACACACACACACACACATACACACACACACACACACAGACAACCAAACACCGGGTTAAAACATATACTCACTTTGTTTACACAAGTGAGTCAATAAAAGGATTATCCCAGGCAAAATTCTGTAAACAATAATTTATTGTAAAACAGTACACTTGCAGAAAAAAAGTGGCGCAGCCGGATTTTCATAAAAGAAATCTGTTCTGACAAAAACAACACACACATACACACAGAGGCTCAGACACAAACGCGCGCGGAATACTGAATCTATAGGTGTTCACCTAATAAAACCGGTCGATTTTGTGTCGAAACCTACCATACACAAACAGGCAGCCACTATCCCACATAACAATCTTAAGTTTTGCATACTACTAAGATATGGACACTTGAATATCGATAGGCGTCAGTACAATGTCTGAGTGGCTGATAAAGGCTACACCTTGCGGTTGTAAAGTGGTCTATGTTTAAAAAAGAAATAATAGTATTTGAGAGTTCACGCCAAGGCGTGTGTGTGTGTGTGTGTGTGTGTGTGTGTGTGTGTGTGTGTGTGTGAGAGAGAGAGAGAGAGAGAGAGAGAGAGAGAAGAAATAGGGTAACGTCTATCCACGACTCTGAAACTACGTGCAACCACAACTCCAGTGAATTCGATTTTAGACCATGGTTTTGTATACGTACAACGTTCATGAAAGAAGGACCGTTTGAAATAAAACTTGTAATTAAACAACGGACCAGGTTCTGTTGTTTGAAATAGATTTGTATATAAAATAATCCAATAGAATATTCACCAAAAAGTAATTGTGACAAAGATAAACACGAACATGATAAGCCTACTGTTGATGACGGTGATTTTGATGAGAAACTGAATAATTATTATGACAATTCAACACTGCAAAATCCACGAAACTGCTTTAATTAAAAAGAAAAAAAAGAAAAAAAGAAAATCAAACAAAAATATTTCGTTTACTTACCGACTGCGGTTTTCACAAATGATGTGTCGTTTCTGTATAAGTCTTGTTCAGTTGGATTCAGTAAACCACGAACCCGAAACTTTCAATTAACATCCGTTGCGTAGTCCCCATGTTGTAAACAATCGTTCCACACTTTAACACTACAAAAGAAGCACATTTCCTCACAGCTTCTATCTGGCAGTCAGTAGCACTGTGTGGTAAACTGACAGCAAAGTCCAATCAATTGTCGTGTTTCTTTGTCCCCTTTTTTCTTTGAAACGCGTCACTAACTTTTGCTTGGTGAAGCAATCGTCTGCTCACTCACTCGGTCAATTGCAAATATACACACAGACGACTTTCAAATAAGCGCCGGTATAAACACAGACGAAAACAAAAGGTCATGTCTCCTTTCAGTTATTAACTCTTTTCAAAAGTTTGGGTTCAGCGAGAATCACACATTCATTCGACACGAAAATAAGGCCTTTGGACTGAGCAGATTGTAGTGGGAGAGACCTGGTTGGAGAGTGTAGACCTAATCCCCCAACAGAACCTGTCGCAGTCCGTCGACTGCTGCCGGTTCCAGGCCAGTCACCGGGTTGACGACAGCGTAAGGTTTTGTTGTCACCTTGAGGGTGCCGCTGTTTGGCGCAGTGGTTACGACACCAATAGTTTCTGTTTCCTTTCTTTTTTCTTTCTTTTCTTTTTCTTGCCGAGCTAAGTCTGCAGCTGGAGAGGTCTGATCGCAACACATTTTACATGTCCAGGTATGGTGCGATCAGTGTGTGTGTATACATTATGCCACTTAAAACCGTGAATTGTTTTCCGATTGTGAGTACGCTTACGTGTTTTTCACTGTGTGTGTTAATTCTGTGTTCTGATCGTTTTCCTCTGGTTAATTAGTATTTCTATTTAATTAGCGTTACGTATTGATGCAGGTGTGATTGTGAATTCACACATTACATACATATATGCATTAACACATGTACTCACGCGTGCGTACGCACGAACCCATAAAGATACGCACATACGCACATGCACGCACACACACAGAGCCAAAACCACGCACACAAACAATACATGCAAACCGTCGAACGCAGACACCGATGCAGACACACATACACATACAGACAGACACACACACAGACACACAGAGACACAAACATGCACAGACACAAACAGACACAGACACACACAGACACAGACACAGACACACACACACAATTCGCGCTCCATTAAATCCAAATTACACTAGAACTTTGTTGTGCATTTAGAAGATAATGATGATGATTACAAAAAAACCCAGTTTCATCGATAACATAACAGTCCATAATCAAAGATGTGAAAAACAGACTGGCGTTGCTTTATGAATAGCCATTTCTATATATGGTTGTTAACTTAAAAAGAGGAGAATGAATTTCTTTAATGTCCCGTCACACATAATTGCGTAGTGATCGTGGACTTGTAAAGAGAAATGAGGCTGAACATGACCTTATTGAGACTTGGAGAGAGAGAGAGAGAGAGAGAGAGGGGGGGGGGGGGGGGGAAGAAGGAGGAACAGGGTGAAATCAATGGTAGAGAACTGGTTGCCAGGTTATCAGTGATGCCACTTGCACAACACACACACACACACACACACACACACACACACACGCACATCACCATCACCACCACCACCACTACCACCACATCCACCAACACACTACCACCACCACCACCACCACCTCCACCAACACATCCACCAACACAACACCACCACATCCACCAACACAACACCACATCCACCACCACCACCTCCACCACCACATCCAACACCACAACACCACCACATCCACCAACACACCACCACCACCACCACCTCTACCAACACATCCACCAACACAACACCACCACATCCACCGCCACACCACCACCACCTCCACCACCAGATCCATCACCACCAGCACCACCACCAGAAAAACAACAGCAAAAAAGAGAAAGACCATCACAGCACTGGTAATTGCAGCTCACCAGACCAGGACGACAGACAATAAATCACATCACCATTTCACGCCAAGAGGTGACGGGTGAGATAAGCCATGCCATAGAGAAAGCTAAACAAGAAATTACATGCACACACACACATAGCTCTGTTTCGTAAACAAACATGAACTGTCATGGTTATTGAATGAGAGAGAGAGAGAGAGAGAGAGAGAGAGAGAGAGAGAGAGAGAGAGAGAGAGAGAGAGAGAGTATAATACTGACCTTGCGTTCTGATGCCCGGATACATTATGAAAGGGAGCATATGTAAAAACATTAAAAGGTGAAAAATCCCACAGCCGTTTTTAGCCACCTGGGCAGTAGATTGACATTCCTTGTGTTGTCGTGTGATACTCACAGCCTTTTGTAGCCACCTGGGCAGCAGATTGACATTCCTTGTGTTGTGTGATTCCCACAGCCTTTTGTAGCCACCTGGGCAGTAGATTGACATTCATTGTGTTGTGTGATTCCCACAGCCTTTTGTAGCCACCTGGGCAGTAGATTGACATTCACTGTGTTGTGTGATTCCCACAGCCTTTTGTAGCCACTTGGGCAGTAGATTGACATTCCTTGTGTTGTCATGTGATTCCCACAGCCTTTTGTAGCCACTTGGGCAGTAGATTGACATTCATTGTGTTGTGTGATTCCCAAAGCCTTTTGTAGCCACCTGGGCAGTAGATTGACATTCATTGTGTTGTGTGATTCCCACAGCCTTTTGTAGCCACCTGGGCAGCAGATTGACATTCATTGTGTTGTGTGATTCCCACAGCCTTTTGTAGCCACCTGGGCAGCAGATTGACATTCATTGTGTTGTGTGATTCCCACAGCCTTTTGTAGCCACCTGGGCAGCAGATTGACATTCATTGTGTTGTGTGATTCCCACAGCCTTTTGTAGCCACCTGGGCAGCAGATTGACATTCATTGTGTTGTGTGATTCCCACAGCCTTTTGTAGCCACCTGGGCAGTAGATTGACATTCATTGTGTGGCCGTGTCCCAAGTGGTTCTAATAGGGTACGGCACAAAAGACTTAACTAAATGATTGATTGAATGAAAGGATAGACAAGATCCCACGCACAGGCCAGGAACATATAGAGGCCAGTCACAAATGGGGTTTTCTATTGGTTTATTTACAATAGTTATAAACTAAAGGAGAAGACTAAGAAGAAGTAATGAGAAGAAGACAACTAGGAGAAGATAAAAAGAGAAGACAGTGCCTGGAATGACACAAACAAATGTCATAAGTACAACATGTCAACACAAGTGAATAGTAAAAGCACATGTATACATATTACATGGAAAGACTATCACTCGGGTTTGGGATACGCAACAACATAATGCATATGTGTGAAGGCCAAACGCTGACATCAAATGACATTTCTAATACATTTAAATAGCTCAGTTAAAGTGATTGAAGCGATGCTGACTTGGTGAAAGTACACTGACAGTATAGATTAGATAAAGCTTATACTGTGTCAAAGTGACTCAAATGAATCAGTTTATCATGTTGCACTATACTGGAGTAAGCCTTATAGGAGAGAGCATGATAACTAAATTACAATTAACAGACTGATACATACCAGGTGGCTTTAACCAATAACTGGTATTAATCCAACACTATCTTGTAATCACAACAGCAGAATACTACACACATCTTAAAGTACTGAGAATCAGTGAAACACTGTAACCATCAGTGATAGCAAATGAGAAAGAACGCATCATATGCACCCACTAGAATATTCTGGAACAAACTATTAGTGTCCAGAGACGTCACTGACTGTGACGTTAAGAATCAAATGGAACACTGCTCCATGCAGATGACGACATGGTGATTATTTAGATCAATCATAGCTGAGCTGTGACTAACATGTCAAAGCAATAACTGAACAAAGAATTAACTGAACAAAGCAATAACTGAACATACTCATATGAACACAAGTACTGTGTCGAATAATACAATTTACAAATCAACACATTCTACACACTAGTACTTACAGCAATACGTAGCGAGGTGTCAGCCGTTGTGGGGGCACACACGACACAACACACTGCTCAACGCAGCAAGAGAGTGAGAGAGAGCAGGCTCTGGTCAGATGACTGACTAGGTATGAAATGACCACTCATCATTCACTGTGCCAATTTATGCAAGTTTAGCAGACCACAAAGGCCGTCACGTGTGCTGAAAATTTGATGACAACTGTGTTTAACGGTGTTCAGTGACAGATTTCTAAATGATTCCTGAACCGATTTACGTCAGATAAGTTGCAATAGAAAGAGCTCAACACCTACTTTATAATGAGTATAAAATGAAGTGTTGGTTATTTAAGATGAATTTATAATCTTAATTTAAGTCACCTGAACAGGGTCAGTTTTAACGAGCTCGTCGCTGAAAATTACAAACTGTGTTAAATCAGTGTAACGTAGGCAAACATAAATGGAACAGACTTAAAGATGGAATTGCGACGATTCTGCCAGTATATAATACTTGTAGTTTACTGATCTGACAAAAGAGGTATTAATTAATTACAGTGGAACAGAAACACAAGTTTGCTCTCAGCCAATGACGTACCGCGATGCGACACTGGCCGAGCAGGTGGTCTGGCCAGGACAAAATGATGTAAGCGGAGTGACGTCACACAATCCTGTGCATGGGTTAGGAGGAAAAACTGTCGTCTGCTAATACAGCTTGTGCGTGAATAGTGTCAGAGCAAGCATAGCGCACTTGGTCACAATTGTGTTGTGTGATTCCCACAGCCTTTTGTAGCCACCTGGGCAGTAGATTGACATTCACTGTGATGTGTAATTCCCACAGCCTTTTGTAGCCACCTGGGCAGCAGATTGACATTCCTTGTGTTGTGTGATTCCCACAGCCTTTTGTAGCCACTTGGGCAGCAGATTGACATTCCTTGTGTTGTGTGCTTCCCACAGCCTTTTGTAGCCACATGGGCAGCAGATTGACATTCCTTGTGTTGTCATGTGATTCTCAAAGCCTTTTGTAGCCACTTGGGCAGCAGATTGACATTCACTGTGATGTGTGATTCCCACAGCCTTTTGTAGCCACTTGGGCAGTAGATTGACATTCACTGTGTTGTGTGATTCCCACAGCCTTTTGTAGCCACTTGGGCAGTAGATTGACATTCATTGTGTTGTGTGATTCCCACAGCCTTTGTAGCCACTTGGGCAGCAGATTGACATTCATTGTGTTGTGTGATTCCCACAGCCTTTTGTAGCCACCTGGGCAGTTGATTGACATTCACTGTGTTGTGTGATTCCCACAGCCTTTTGTAGCCACCTGGGCAGTAGATTGACATTCACTGTGTTGTGTGATTCCCACAGCCTTTTGTAGCCACCTGGGCAGTAGATTGACATTCACTGTGATGTGTGATTCCCACAGCCTTTTGTAGCCACCTGGGCAGCAGATTGACATTCCTTGTGTTGTGTGATTCCCACAGCCTTTTGTAGCCACCTGGGCAGCAGATTGACATTCACTGTGTTGTGTGATTCCCACAGCCTTCTGTAGCCACCTGGGCAGCAGATTGACATTCACTGTGTTGTGTGATTCCCACAGCCTTTTGTAGCCACCTGGGCAGTAGATTGACATTCCTTGTGTTGTCATGTGATTCTCAAAGCCTTTTGTAGCCGCCTGGGCAGTTGATTGACATTCACTGTGTTGTGTGATTCCCACAGCCTTCTGTAGCCACCTGGGCAGCAGATTGACATTCACTGTGTTGTGTGATTCCCACAGCCTTTTGTAGCCACCTGGGCAGTTGATTGACATTCATTGTGTTGTCGTGTGAATGACAGTCAGTCGTGTTGGCCTAGAACAATCACAACAGCAGTGTGGACACCTGCTGTCCCTATCATCTGGGCTAGAATTTGATCAAAGTGGAAAGTATATTGCTCCAATGAATCCCTCACTCTCTGGGTTAAGAAGGTTTTAGGACAGTCAGTGTTGGGATGATCGTTAAAGGCCAACCAGCACCGAAGGCACAAAGAAGTCAGATACCCATTGACAGTGAGGAAAATCGGAGTAAAACTGCCTTTACCGAGGGCACAAAACCATGCTGAAACGAGGTTTCGAACCACGATCACTGGTTAACACTGGATCAGAAGTCCAAAGCCTAACCGATTCTGTCATAGCAAGCCCTGTCAAGGAACCCCCAAACCCGATAGAAGCATCGTCATCATCATCATCATCATTGTATGATAGTCGTGTCCGACTATGACTATCAGAACAGCAGAGGAGGCAACCGCTGTCCACACTATCTGGGATAGAATTTGATGATAGTGGAGAGTGTCTTGCCCGAGTTACATCCCCACTCTCTCGGCCAAGAGGGTTTTTGGACAGTCGGCGTTGGGATGGTCCCTAAGGGCCAACAAGCGCCCAAGGCTGTAGCACTAAGAGTCAGTGCAATCTTGCCTCCTCGTTTGAGAGTCATAGTCCTTCACAAAAGACTAATCTGTAAATGAATTCCCACTGCAATAGAGAAATTATTGATAATACAGCTCTCACATTGTTGTTGGCCCAACTGTAAACTTATGTCAATCTGTGATATAAGTAAAACGGAATAAAACGGGCCTCATTATTAATCACAAAAAACCCTATACCGCTGCTCCAACAGCGGTAACATCCGTTTCGATTTCCCCGTCATTTCCATGCTCGTGGTGGGTTTGAAAGTCTTGAATTTGGTGTCAGCACATTCGTGGGGAACAGTCGTTGGAAGGACGTGGTGGCGGCTCGCCACTCCACGACTAGGAGGATGTTCACTCAGTCTGGCTCCACGATAAAGTACTTGTTGTCAGTACGGGGCTTAAAGGTTTAGTGTCTGCTTATGTTGAGTCAGAGCATACAGGCATGTACAGATATGCCGACTGACAAGAAGAAAAAGATAAATAATCAATCCTGTCACACGCGTTCGACCCCCGGAATATTCACCTTATGATTAAGTACAGCCTCACAGCATTTATCAACACATACAAATTCTACCTGTCACTATACAGTGCTTCAGTTTTGCTTCCGTTTTCTTTTTCTTTTTTTTCTTTTTTAATTTTTCCTCCTTTCCTCTTTCTTTTCTTCCTCTTTTACTTTCTTCTGTCCTCTCTCCAGCCGTTAATGCTCACGTTTCTTCAGCTCCCACCTTGGCCCCACCTCAGTCAATTATTTCTCGATTATTATTTTTTAAACTATCTCTCTGTCTGTTCTCTTCATCAATTTTTCCCTCGTCCAGAGAGCAAATGATAACTTAGTTTAAACAATCATTCATACACAGTCCTTCAAATACATCTCACTACTCATATACACACCCAAAAGTTCTCCCACACGTGCAGATAGATACAATACTTGAACCTTCACTGTGTCTTGCTGCATACAGATAACAGTAATCATAAGTAATATACATTTCTCTCTCTCTCTCTCTCTCTCTCTCTGTAAGCGTTAAAGTAGTTACTGTAGTCAGTACAGTGCTTAGCAGGTATAGTGTCTGTGTGTGGAACAGCAGCATGCTGGCACTACTAACCGCCCCCCTGGCTGTCTCAGCGGCAGTGCGGGCTCTCCTCTGAGGGGCCGTATTCAAGACAAACATCGTGTTGTCCTCAGGCACGTTACCTTTGACATGGTAGGGACCCGTGGGTACTGTTACCTTTGACATGGTAGGGACCCGTGGGTACTGTTACCTTTGACATGGTAGGGACCCGTGGGTACTGTTACCTTTGACATGGTAGGGACCCGTGGGTACTGTTTATCTTGAAGGTTAAGCTGTCTTCGTGTTCAGTCAAAAACAATGCCACAAAAGAAACACGTCACATTTACCTCTGCATCGTGGGCAGTCACCCCTGGCAGGTGGTGTGGGTAAATTGCCTTCGGGTTCCTAGGCCTGCGGGTCGGCTTTGTGTTACTGAATACCGGTACTGCTTACCCTCGGGCAAACCTGGGTGTGTCTTTCTGTGGGGGACTCAGGGGGGAAGCGGCGTCAAGGACGCCTGCATGCGCCTACAAAGCCGGTGAGACGTACTGGTTTAACCTCCCCTTCATTTGTACCCCCTGGGGGTAATTTTGATTGTATCTCAGATCTACCCACCTGGGGTAATTCTGGACCATAATAAATGTACACCCTTCTAAACAAAAAGTGCCCTTATCTATACTGAAACTGCTCACATTAGATATACCCTGTTACTAACTCTGGGGGTAGCTTTATAAAGATCATTTTTATGTGTTATGGTGATGTGGTGTTGGTGGCCACGGCTGTGGTGTTGGTGTTAATGGTGGTGGTAGCATGCATGTGTGTGTGTGTCCATGCATACACGCATGTGTGTGTGTGTGTGTGTGCGTGTGTGTGTGCGTGTGCGTGTGCGCGCGCACGTCAGTGTGTGTGTGTGCGTGCGTGTGTGTGTGTGTGTGTGTGTGTGTGTGTGTGTGTGTGTGGAGTTGAACTGGTGCAAATTTGAGCACACTAATTTGGATCTTGATTAAATCAGAAACTACGAGACAGAAATGCATGAATAAGATTTCAGCAAGTGAAGAACACAAAATACTTTAGGTATCAAAGATTTATTTTTCAGTAACTTGCAAAACAAGAGATAAAACGGAATATTTCTTGATTTCAAAAAAGCTCAATTTACCATCACGTGCAGCTAATTTGAGCACACGGTGTATGACATATGAGCAGGGGTGCTAAATATACATTCATCGTTATCATACGCCCAAATTACTGACACAGCACGATAAAACAATCAACGGCAAAATAAAACAACATGTAATATTTTTCTGTATGCAGACATAGAAGCGCCAAGACGTAGGCGGTTA
>NC_134898.1:52705102-52710102 GCF_041734735.1 Babylonia areolata
ACCCTATTAGAACAACTCGGTACACGGCTACATATTGCACTGTCGTGGTGACATTGTCTCCACTGACTGACACCTGACTGCCTTCTTTGTGACAAATCTGGAAAGAATTAACCAAAGCAGTGCCGTAACTGATACACAACATGTAGGCTATTTTGAACACACGGGTGTACTGTATATACACCGGATATCCTTCATCCCTGGAAAAAAAAAGAAGTTAACAGAGTTTAAGAAAATAAAAATGATCCAAAACTGCAAAAACTTATTTATGTTTACAAATCATGGCACAGTTAACTGCACATGCATTCATACGCAGACATATATGCGTGCGCGCGCGCGCGCGCGCGCACACACACACACACACACACACACACACATACACATACACACGCGCCCAAGCGACCACGCGCCGTAAATTTCCGGTCACACGCTCATACATACGCACGGAAGAACACACACACACACACACACACACACACACACACACACACACACACACACACACACACACACACATGGGTTAGATAAATCGTTGTATCTCAGAGAAAAAACGAACGAGCAGAAGTTCTACGCAAGTGTCCTGCTCCTTCTCCCGTATGACATACGTTACAACGTGTGCATGTCTTCCAGGTAGAAGGCCTGGGCCACTGCGCTGCCGACATACATGGTCACAAGTCACACACACACACACACACACACACACACACACACACACACACAAACTCACACATACTTTACTATTTGTTAATCATTTCATCTCCTGGCCTCATTATTTGTTAATTCCCGGTTGAAAAAACACCGAGGCAACCATGTGTTTGTTCTGTATTGTCCATGTGTTCTGTGTGTCTTGTTCAGGATTAAAGAGGCTATGCTAGTCTTGAATAAAAGCTAATTTGTGTTTGCATATTTCTTCTGTCTTTGCTGCTGTGTGCACATGTCAGATGATCGGTATGAGGACAGGCCCGGCGCTTCCTTTTTTGAGGAAGTGTCTGGGTTTGTTCCAATGTACCTTTTATTTACCTGTGTGCCAGCTGAATCGGTAGCGTAAGCAGCACTGACTTGAAGTTGTGTACCTTGTGAATGGAGAGAGTTACCACTCTTTACTATTTGTCAATCACACATACACAGTTTTTCTATATGTAACACATCCACACACAGACGCACCTGCGCACACACGCATACACACACAGTCACATACTCGCATGTGTACACAGTAATTTCTTTTCCCTCCCTCGATCGATTTTTTTTCTCCAACCCTCGTCTGATATTACTTATAGTGAAAAGGCGTGAAACTAAAGAACGAACACACACACGTACACGCACGCACGCACACACACACACACACACACACACACACACACACACACATTCGCGCGCGCGCATGAACGCACGTACACACAGACAATATCTGGCATGTAACAGAGTGTCCACCAGGTCAGCATAAAACTGCTGTCTGACCTCTGTGTTGATCGTCACGGTGGGGGCGTGAGCACTTAATGGTGGTAAAGCTGTGCTGCTGACAGGGGGGCGGGCCTTCCTGAGCCTTTCATTGATGCCAGTGGAGAGGTTGGGAATCTGCTTCAGGAGGCTAGATCTGATGGCAGATCCAGCTACATGTGTTCTGTCCTCATGCAGGGCCTTGCCTTTTAGAAGGAAGTGTATCCGCTGCCTTGACTGATGATCCTTTATTAGCAAGCCGAGTTTCTCTGATTGCAGCGATGTCGACATTGTATCTCAGCAATTCTTTAGAGATGCGGGCTGTTTTTCTCTGAGGTCTAGAGACATTGTCTCGATCCACGAGGGTATAGATATTCAACGTACCTATGGGTAGGTTCTCCATTCTCTGATTGAAGCGATCACTAATGAGTAAATCTGCTAGCCGCGGAAAGCTGGCCAGAAGAGCTCAGCGAAGGCTCTGTTTTGGCCACCTTGTCTTGGCCCCTCCCGGCCTGGGGTGAGCAGTGCGGCCATGAGGAGGTCAAGCGGATGCACAATCACCTGGGGTACCGCCCAAGTTATCCGTTGCCAGGTGCAAAGAACGACAATCACTGGTCTACAGGCCACCTACATGCAGACTTGTGCCTTGGGCTTCCAGTGGTTACATCCACTTGTCCCTTCCACCACTCCATCATCACCACAGGACTTTGGAGACAGAGCTAGATTGGGTTGAGTTCCACAGACGTCTGTGCACGAGGTTAGCGTAAGACCCAGAGCACGGGGGCACTCCCACTCTTCAGTGCGGCAGAGGGAACCTTGCTTGACCCAGCGGCACGGGGAAGCGTTCCACATGGAGACCCCTCTTGCTGCAGTGGATGACTTCTTGCTGTCTCGTCGTGCTCCGCATCGCCTGCTGGAACCGCCGTTCTGACCGTTGGACCTGACTGATGGCCTCATCCGCCCAGTCCGCCGGAACCAGTCTTCGCATGCATGGGTAGACAAGCCCTGACTCACCGAGGATTTCAGGCCCGTCGGCTACCCTCGCCAAGTTTGGCCGGCCAGTTGAAGCCGTTGCCGTGGGTGTGGCCATTGTCGCATGCAAACAGCTACGAGAAACCACAGGTGAATGCTGAGTGCCAGCAGAGGACTAATTACGGACGAACTACTCCGGGGAGCACGACATGTTTCCCCGTCAGAGGCACTACCCCTCCTTGATACCCCACACACCCCGCATTTTATTACAAGAATATGATAAAATAGCAACAGAAGTCACCAAAGCAAAGAACATTATCTTATTACATCTGCTGAAGGGAAGGTACAATCTAAGATATGCAGGATGTCAAAAATTGTACTTTGTGGTAGTGCAAATGTAACTGCATATATTGCAAAAAACATCGTCCTCCCTTCTGAGTATTGAGGGAATAGTCTTCGCTAGACTCCGTCTCTTCAGACTACAAACCCTGTGGTACATGGTAGCCCGGCATCATTGCGCACTGCCGGGTTATGACGATCTACAGTCATTTTCTCAGTCAGAGGGCTTTAAAGACATCTAAACATGGGTGCTTTTTAAAATGTTTTTAACCTCACCAAGTCTTCGGGTCTTGTCAGTAGTAGCAGACTGCTCAAACGTGTAGAACAAAGGATGTCCCTTACAAACTGTCGAGTTTGATAACCGCTGGTTAAGGCAACAAGCAGGCCACAGTTTTGATGGTGAGTCGTCAGGTTGATCCACCATTGTCTATAACCGCTGGTTACAGCAACAGGCAGGCCACAGTTTTGATGGTGAATCGTCATATTGATCCACCATTGTCTATAACCGCTGGTTAAAGCAACAGGCAGGCCACAGTTTTGATGGTGAATCGTCATATTGATCCACCATTGTCTATAACCGCTGGTTACAGCAACAGGCAGGCCACAGTTTTGATGGTGAATCGTCATATTGATCCACCATTGTCTATAACCGCTGGTTAAAGCAACAGGCAGGCCACAGTTTTGATGGTGAATCGTCATATTGATCCACCATTGTCTATAACCGCTGGTTAAAGCAACAGGCAGGCCACAGTTTTGATGGTGAATCGTCATATTGATCCACCATTGTCTATAACCGCTGGTTAAAGCAACAGGCAGGCCACAGTTTTGATGGTGAATCGTCATATTGATCCACCATTGTCTATAACCGCTGGTTAAAGCAACAGGCAGGCCACAGTTTTGATGGTGAATCGTCATATTGATCCACCATTGTCTATAACCGCTGGTTAAAGCAACAGGCAGGCCACAGTTTTGATGGTGAATCGTCATATTGATCCACCATTGTCTATAACCGCTGGTTACAGCAACAGGCAGGCCACAGTTTTGATGGTGAATCGTCATATTGATCCACCATTGTCTATAACCGCTGGTTAAAGCAACAGGCAGGCCACAGTTTTGATGGTGAATCGTCAGGTTGATCCACCATTGTCTGCAGGGAAAAGCAGTGCACCACCACTGTTTGGCATCTTCTTTTCCACGTCCTTGTCCGACGCCTTTGACACATCATCACAGTTATTTCCAGCACGCCAGATCAGTCGGCAAGTCCTTTAAACTCTCTTTTCCATTCAAACACCAAAGTCATTTGGCAACATAGCCATCAGAAGTTTGGTGTTTTCCGATGCTGCTGCACTTACTTCCAACGCAAGAAAACATAAGATGTTTGATGGATAGATTAGGCAAGGTTTCCGATGATTCTGGCCTGGCCATTAACGAAAAGAATACAAAGGTCTTGGGTCCAACTGTTATCATGCCTCACTCTATCTCCATCGAAGGCTTCACTCTTGAGACTCGATAGCTTCAAATATCTAGAATGCACCATTCCCAGCAACTTCGTCCTTGATTGAGATCAGTGCCGGAATAGAGGAAACTGCCGTCAAAGAGGGTGTGTCAGAAAGCACTAAACTGAAGATCTATGGGAAAGCTTACTCAGCAATCCCATATACGGCAACTAGGCAACCTGCTCTGGACAAGAGAAGAAGACGATTTCTTCCATTTGCTCTGTCTTGGGCGTATCCTGGGTATAACATGGTCAGACAAATTTCCAAACACTAGAGTACCGAAGATGGCCAAGCCCACAAACGTCATGTTAGTCGTCAGCAGGCGACATCTCAGATGCCTAGGCAAGGTCCAAAGAGTGAATAGACGATTGCCAATACACCCTCAACATAGCCAACTTGTGTTTAGGACGTCCATCCCTCCATTACCAAGACTTGATCTCTGCTCCCATTGACATGTACAAGAAGGAAAGTATCACCGAAGACCAGATCGTTTGAGACAGACTGTGAAAGGCAATCAAGAGAACGGAGGAGAATCAAATCACACTTGTTCCAACTGCCGTCACAGAAAATAAATCATCTTTTGAATTCGATTGTCTTGCATTATCAGCAGTGTCCTGTTCAGTGCAGTCGGGATTCGATATTGAGTGCCTCACTGCTGCGAATGACGGCTGTCTTATCACTTGGCTGTTTGGCACACGATCCTCCCAGGAGATGCTCGTGATCTTGTGGAGTGGCCACAAGCATCGTATTCCTAATACT
>NC_134898.1:52715102-52725102 GCF_041734735.1 Babylonia areolata
ACATGTTTTTTTAGTCTCTGTTTACTTACTTATTGCCTGAAGTGCAGCCACTCTCAAGAGCCGTGTCATGCGGGACAGCCACTCTCAAGAGCCGTGTCATGCGGGACAGCCACTCTCAAGAGCCGTGTCATACGGGACAGCCACTCTCAAGAGCCGTGTCATACGGGACAGCCACTCTCAAGAGCCGTGTCATGCGGGACAGCCACTCTGAAGAGCCGTGTCATGCAGGACAGCCACTCTCAAGAGCCGTGTCATCGTGTCATGCGGGACAGCCACTCTCAAGAGCCGTGTCATCGTGTCATGCGGGACAGCCACTCTCAAGAGCCGTGTCATGCAGGACAACCACCCTCAAGAGCCGTGTCATCGTGTCATGCGGGACAGCCACTCTCAAGAGCTGTGTCATGCAGGACAGCCACTCTCAAGAGCCGTGTCATCGTGTCATGCAGGACAACCACCCTCAAGAGCCGTGTCATGCAGGACAGCCACTCTCAAGAGCCGTGTCATCGTGTCATGCAGGACAGCCACTCTCAAGAGCCGTGTCATCGTGTCATGCGGGACAGCCACTCTCAAGAGCCGTGTCATGCGGGACAGCCACACTCAAGAGCCGTGTCATACGGGACAGCCACTCTCAAGAGCCGTGTCATCGTGTCATGCGGGACAGCCACCCTCAAGAGCCGTGTCATGCGGGACAGCCACTCTCAAGAGCCGTGTCATCGTGTCATGCGCGACAGCCACTCTCAAGAGCCGTGTCATGCGGGACAGCCACTCTCAAGAGCCGTGTCATCGTGTCATGCGGGACAGCCACTCTCAAGAGCCGTGTCATCGTGTCAGGCGCGACAGCCACTCTCAAGAGCCGTGTCATGCGGGACAGCCACTCTCAAGAGCCGTGTCATCGTGTCATGCGGGACAGCCACTCTCAAGAGCCGTGTCATGCGGGACAGTCACCCTCAAGAGCCGTGTCATCGTGTCATGCGGGACAGCCACCCTCAAGAGCCGTGTCATGCGGGACAGCCACTCTCAAGAGCCGTGTCATCGTGTCATGCGCGACAGCCACTCTCAAGAGCCGTGTCATGCGGGACAGCCACTCTCAAGAGCCGTGTCATCGTGTCATGCGGGACAGCCACTCTCAAGAGCCGTGTCATGCGGGACAGCCACTCTCAAGAGCCGTGTCATGCGGGACAGCCACTCTCAAGAGCCGTGTCATCGTGTCATGCGGGACAGCCACTCTCAAGAGCCGTGTCATCGTGTCAGGCGCGACAGCCACTCTCAAGAGCCGTGTCATGCGGGACAGCCACCCTCAAGAGCCGTGTCATGCGGGACAGCCACCCTCAAGAGCCGTGTCATGCGGGACATCCACTGTCAAGAGCCGTGTCATGCGGGACATGAGGTGGAGAGGACGAATGAACTAACACTGCCACATTCAAACCAGAAAAAACCGACACAACTACGTCGCCAGTGACATGCTGAAAACTATGATGAAAACTATGATGAAAACTATGATGAAAACTATGCAAAAGAACCTAGAGATCTGTTATACTGCCCCAACACAGATCCACAATGTCCTTAATCTCTGGGACTAGTGATGGTGATGAACATGATGAAGATGCTGCGACACAGATCCACAATGTCCTTAATCTCTGGGACTAGTGATGGTGATGAACATAATGAAGATGCTGTGATGTAGGGGTCATTTGGAAGTGAGACTAACTGACAAACCGGTTGCACTCTATACTTCATCTCGTAATACATCCTTGCCAGACTAACCTACAAGCCTTTGTTCAAACACAAAACAGTCTCGTAGCTGGCGCAATACAGTCGATATTTACCAATGATTTTTAACACCTCACGAAAGTCGAAACTCTCAACCACGACAAAGATGCAAAGAACCCAATGGCTAAGAAGATCCGATGTCTGTCATGTCGTCTCATGGAACAAACCGGAGAGTTTCACGAAAAAAAAGCTGAAACATCGCCGTTTTGTCCACGAGGGCAAAGCCTACATCGATAATATCAGAAGCACTGTCAGGGGAAGGAACTCCATCTTTTCCTTTGCATAAATGCTAGCACCGTGGCCACCAAACCAGCCATGCATTCAGGTCTGAATCAACAGGAGTCAATGGTAGTCTCTTTTGTTTGAATAGAAGGGGCTAAATATTTTTATTTGGATGACTGGAGATTTAAGGACATTACAGAATACGAAACATGCTCAGAATCAGAATCTACACGAAACAGAATATAAAGCGACACCAGCAATGATTGCCTTAAATTATATGGGTTTGTTTTTCATAAGATTTGATTATGAACCTCGAACCTGCGTTTTTAGATGAAAAGAACAAAGAGATTTCATTGTATGACCAACGATTCTAAATGGAAAGTAATGATGTAGAAACGGGCACTGTTGGTCTGATTGTGTGTGTTGGTTACACTTAGATTCGTACACTGGCGGCGACAGACTCAATGACCCCCTTACAAATAATTGACAACAAGATTGGGAGCCCCTTACAAATAATTGACAACAAGATTGGGAGCCCCTTACAAATAATTGACAACAAGATTGGGAACCCCTTACAAATAATTGACAACAAGATTGGGAGCCCATTACAAATAATTGACAACAAGATTGGGAGCCCATTACAAATAATTGACAACAAGATTGGGAGCCCCTTACAAATAATTGACAAGATTGGGAGCCCCTTACAAATAATTGACAACAAGATTGGGAGCCCCTTACAAATAATTGACAACAAGATCGGGAGCCCCTTACAAATAATTGACAACAAGATTGGGAGCCCATTACAAATAATTGACAACAAGATTGGGAGCCCATTACAAATAATTGACAACAAGATTGGGAGCCTCTTACAAATAATTGACAAGAAAACTGGGAGCCCATTACAAATAATTGACAAGATTGGGAGCACATTACAAATAATTGACTTCAAGATTGGGAGCCCCTTACAAATAATTGACAACAAGATTGGGAGCACATTACAAATAATTGACAACAAGATTGGGAGCCCCTTACAAATAATTGACAAGAAAACTGGGAGCCCATTACAAATAATTGACAACAAGATTGGGAGCCCCTTACAAATAATTGACAACAAGATTGGGAGCCCAGAGTGGCATGAGGGGATATGCAACATGCAGCTGGAAACAGTGCAGCAGCAGCAGCAACAACAACAAACAAACAATAACAGCAAACGAACATGTATTGCCCTCGACAAGCAAGTGTCAAAGGAAATGAGTGAGCTGACAGACTTGCTGGTTGTGCAAGCGGCCTACAGTTGTGGAAGATTTGGAGTCATTAAAAATGTAAATGTAAAAGACAACACCCAGAACTAGAAGCAAGGCCAAAGTGATAAAAAGATGAAGCATTTGATGTACCGTATATGGGTAGTAAATGTAGACGCCGTGAAACTGAAACTTCTTATTTCTCTTCATGTACTTTTTCTTTTTGTCTTTGTTCCTCTTTTACCCCTGCTTCTTTTTTTCTTTTTTCTCTTCTGGCTGTCCCAGCATCCAAAGCATTCTGGGTTAAGTGGCATTATTTTCAAGGCGTTCATGCCTAGATGTTTGTGCCCACACCTCCACCACCCCAAGTCCCGTGTAAGTGAGACGTCCCTCCATCAACCTCATCCTTCTCCCCGTCTCTTCTTACTCGTCCTAAACTTGCTTCAGTCTATTCGTTTTCTTCTTGCACCTCTCGTCTTCTTATTGTTGTTTGTGTCTCCAGCCTCCTCTCTCTCTCTCTCTCTCTCTCTCTCTCTCTCTCTCTCTCTCTCTCTCTCTCTCTCTCTCTCCCTCCCTCCCTCGGTTTGCCTTGAAACCGAAAGAAAAAGTGATCTGAGACTCTAAACGTTTCTTGCAAACTGCAACACTTCCTCATCTTTTCCCCGATTTAAAAAAAAAGAGATATTTTCTTTCCATTGGTGTGTGTCCATCGAGATCGATGATGACCATCGTTGTCATCCAGCTGGGGGATGGGGGGAGGGTGGTGGTGGGGTGGGGGGGAGGATGCTCATGAATCTATCTGTGAATGCGCAGATGGCTGAATAGTCCAATCTGCGCACGAAATGTTCGCTGACAGTTGGGGCAGACAAAGACAGGCATACCATTGTCAGGGAGCTTGTTTGCCCGTGACTTTCTGGCCTGCCTCTTCTGAACAGCTGCAGCAGTCCTGTTGGCCTCGCACAACTTGGCGCCTTTGTGCACAGCAGCACGCCATTTGTCACGATCCACTGCAGATTCCTCCCAGGAGTCAGGGTTGATATCAAACGCTTTCAGAGAGACTTTCAGAGTATCTCTGAAGTGCTTCTTCTGACCTCCGTGTGATCTCTTCCCTTGTTGCAGCTCGCCATAGAAGAGCCTTTTGGGCAGCCGATGGTCTGGCATGCGCGCCACGTGTCCAGCCCAGCGAAGCTGGGACTGCATCAGGATGGTGAAGATGCTGGGAAGGGTGGCTTTTGCGAGCACCTCTGTGTCTGGGGTCTTGTCTTGCCACTTGATGTTCAGTAGCTTCCTGAGGCATGTTGTGTGGAAGTGGTTCAGCTTCTTGGCATGTCGTTGGTACACTGTCCAAGTTTCGCAGGCGTACAGTAGTGTGGGGAGAACTACTGCTCTGTAGACCTTTAGCTTGGTCTCAAGACTAATGCCTCTTCTGTTCCAGACATTTGCACTACGTCTACCAAAAGTTGCACTTGCTCTTGCAATCCTGACGTTCACTCCATCGTCGATGGTCGCATTTCGTGACAGTGTGCTGCCAAGGTATGTGAACCGCTCCACCGCACTGAGTCTCTGACCGTTGACTGTGATGTTGGGCTCAACGTAGGGTTTCCCTGGGGCTGGCTGATGGAGAACTTCAGTTTTCCTCGTGCTGATGGTAAGGCCGAAGTTCCTGCTGGCAGTGGCAAACTTGTCAACGCTGAGTTGCATGTCAGCTTCAGATCCAGCGTTGAGGGCACAATCATCAGCAAACAAAAAGTCTCTGATGATGTCTGTCATGACCTTCGTTTTTGCTTGAAGCCTTCTGAGGTTAAACAACTTACCATCTGTTCGGTACTTTAGGCCGATTCCAACATCGCCATCTCTGAAGGCATCAGTAAGCATTGCAGAGAACATGAGGCTGAACAGCGTTGGAGCCAGGACGCAGCCTTGCTTGACACCATTTGTGACAGCAAAAGGAGCAGATGTTTCGCCTTTGTCCTGGACTCGAGCCTGCATGCCTTCATGGAATTGGCTGACCAAGGAAATAAATTTCCGAGGGCATCCGTACTTGGCTATGATCTTCCACAGTCCCTCTCTACTCACGGTGTCGAAGGCCTTAGTGAGGTCGACATAGGTGGAGAACAGATCAGCATTTTGCTCCTGACATTTCTCTTGCAGCTGCCTTGCAGCAAACACCATGTCGGTGGTTCCGCGCTCTTTCCGGAATCCACATTGGCTCTCAGGCAAATGACCTTGGTCAAGGTGTGCTGTGAGGCGGTTTAGTAGGATCCTGGCAAGTATCTTGCCTGCGATGGAGAGCAAGGAAATGCCCCGATGGTTATCACAGACTTGCCGGTTCCCCTTTCGCTTGTACAAGTGAATGATAGATGCATCTTTGAAATCCTGGGGGATCGTCTCTTCTTTCCACATGAGTGAGTACAGCTGATGGAGCTTCTCAGTCAGCACAGTGCCTCCATCCTTGTAGACCTCTGCTGGTATGGAGTCTGAGCCAGGTGCTTTGCCACTGGATAGCAGACGGATTGCTTTCTGGGTCTCAAGAAGTGTTGGCGGATCGTCCAGTGCTTCGTTGATGGGGACTTGTGGGAGACGGTCTATGGCTTCATCATTTATGGAGGAAGGGCAATTTAAGACACTGTTGAAGTGCTCAGCCCAGCGTTCGAGAATTTTCTCCTTCTCGGTGATCAAGGTATTCCCATCTGCACTGAGGAGGGGGGATGATCCTGAGGATGTGGGGCCGTAGACTTCTTTTAAGGCATCATAGAACCTCTTCATATCGTGCCTGTCAGCATATCCCTGGATCTCATCAGCTTTGTCACTCAACCACTTATCCTGCATCTGGCGTAACTTTTGCTGAACAGTCCTGCGGATGGCATCGTACACATCCTTTTTTGATGTGGACTTTGGGTTGCTCAGGTAGGCTTGATGCAGACGGCGTTTCTCATCCAGAAGCTGCTTGATTTCATCACAGTTTTCATCAAACCAGTCTTTGTGCTTTCTGGACATGGGTCCCAGGGTCTCTGAAGCTGTACTATAGATCAGCTCACGCAGGGTCCACCAGTCAGACTCCACATTCTGGTTGTCCAGAGAGGCGGATTCCAGACGATCTTCCAGCAGCTCCACAAAGGACTGTTTGATGGTGATGTTTTTCAGCTTAGCGATGTTGAGCCGTTTTGGAGCCTTCTGGCCTTGGGGGCGTCTCTTGGGCTGGATTCGAATATTCAGCTTCGAGACTACAAGGCGATGGTCTGTCCAACACTCGGCGCCACACATGGTCTTTGTTACACGTACATCTTGCCTATCCCTTTTCCTGACGATGACATAATCGATGAGATGCCAATGCTTTGAGCGAGGGTGCATCCATGACGTCCTGTTACGGGTAGGGAGGCAGAAAACTGTGTTGGTTATCAGCAGTTCGTGCTCTGCACAGGTCTGAAGCAAAAGCAATCCATTTGGGTTGCAGTGGCCCACACCATGCTTTCCAATCACTCCATCCCAGGAGATGTAGTCAGAGCCAACTCTAGCATTGAAGTCCCCAAGAATGATGAGCTTGTCTGCTTTAGGGATAGCAGCAATGACAGAGTGAAGGTCCTCGTAGAACTTCGCCTTCACTTCATCCGGGTTGGTCATGGTTGGGGCGTAGGCACTGACAATGGTGAGGTGCTTCTGGCCAGATGCCAGTGGGAGCTTCATGGTCATAAGCCTATCGTTGACTCCCTTTGGGATTCCAGCTAGCTTGCTGACAAGTGCTGTTTTTACTGCAAAACCAACGCCAGCCTCACGTCGCTCTTCGCTTCCTCGTCCACTCCAGAAGAAGGTGTAACCAGATCCCTGTTCACAGAGCTCGCCTTCGCCTGCAAGCCGAGTCTCACTCAAGGCTGCGATGTCAATGTTGTATCTGGCGAGTTCGGATGCAACTAGTGCCGTTCTCCTTTGGGGTCTGTCCGCATTATCTCTGTCCAGGAGAGTCCTTATGTTCCAAGCACCAATGGTGAGAGGAACGATCCTTGTTTTTTTCTTTTCTTTCTTGTTGTTTCGACCGCTGATGTAGGGTCCCCGCCAGCCGCGGTATGCTGGCCAGGGTGATATGGAGCAGGCAATTTTTAGGGCACCTTTTCTAGCCCCTTCCTCATGCCAGGGAGGTGAGCAGTGCATTCCTAAAGAGGGCTGCTCAGACGCTCAGACGGCTGCCGAGCTCCATCGCTGCTCCTGTCGACGAAGAACGACCCTATGGCCTGAGCCGCCTGTGTGCAGGTCTGCGACTGCGACTGCCAGTGTACCCACACCTGTCGTTTCGTCGCTCGCCTGTCGCCACAGGACTTGGGGGTGATGAAATGATGAAGGATGAAAGGTCATTTTGGATGACTGATGACTTGCGCGATGAGTTTGTTTAAAGTGAAGAGGAGTTGCGCAACGTCGACCTCACTCTCTCGTCCGGGTCCACCAATTTCCAGTGGCAAGACTAAGTCGAGACGACTGGAGGATGAGCACGGATGCAGTGGATGACCAAGATATCCTTTCGGTGTCTCATCTTGCTCTCTGCACTCCACAGTGCGTTGCTGTAACCGCCTTCCTCTCCGTTGAACCGATAGGTTTCTTCCGCAGATTCTGCCGGATCCAGACTTCGCATGCATGGGTGGACACACCCCGGGGGCCAACTGCGTGTGGCATGCACACAGCACAGTGGAGCTAGATGGCCGTCGGTGGCTCTCCTGAGCCAACGCCCTTTTATGGATCTCCATAAGGGTGTCTAGCCACCCGCCTCACCAGTCCCAGAAGGGAGCGGTGGGAGTGCCGGTTTAGTCGCCGGCAACCCGACCCTGAACAGGTTACCAGTAGCAGATCTAATGACCTGACCTGACATTAAAAGCACGTACACTTGTAATACCTCTTGTGACTGTAGTGCTTGTCCCTTACTTCGCTGTCTCTCTCTTTCTCCATTCCCTCTCCCCCTCCCTCTCTCCCTCTCTCTTTCTCTCTCTCCCTCTCTCTCTCTCTTTCTCTCTCTCTTCTCTCTCTCTCCCTCTCTCTCTCTCTTTCTCTCTCTCTCTCTCTCCCACCTCACGCCCCCTATGTTTGTTGTTGTATTTGTATTTCTTTTTATCACAACAGATTTCTCTGTGAAATTCGGGCTGCTCTCCCCAGGGAGAGCGCGTCACTACAGTACAGCGCCACCCATTTTTTTTGTATTTTTTCCTGCGTGCAGTTTTATTTGTTTTTCCTATCGAAGTGGATTTTTCTACAGAATTTTGCCAGGAACAACCCTTTTGTTGCCGTGGGTTCTTTTACGTGCGCAAAGTGCCTGCTGCACACGGGACCTCGGTTTATCGTCTCATCCGAATGACTAGCGTCCAGACCACCACTCAAGGTCTAGTGGAGGGGGAGAAAATATCGGCGGCTGAGCCGTGATTCGAACCAGCGCGCTGAGATTCTCTCGCTTCCTAGGCAGACGCGTTACCTCTAGGCCATCACTCCACTTTGAAAGCAAAGAAAACAATCTAAACTTAAACGACTCACGCTTTCTTGGAAAACTGAAGCTGCAGTCACAACGTGCGCGGAAAGCAAATGGTTCACTGCATCGGTTTTCCACTCCGCTCGTGCCCCGGGTCCTTGTGTCCAGTTTGGAAGCGTCCTGCTGGAGTCATACTGTATTGCTATAATTTTGTTTTTACCTGAATGCTCCCCCCAGGCCCCCCACCACCTGGTGTTAAGTGTGTATATGTGGTGATCAGTGAACGGTTACCGGCCATTCTTTTTTTTCTTCTTTTTTCGTCACGTGTTTATTCATCTGTTGACCAGCACCTGAATGAGCCTAAAGAAAAGTTTCTGTTTTAGATAATTGAAGTATTTTGAATTGGATTGAATTGGATTGATATCTGCTTGTGTGCTCACATACAAAATATTAAACAGGTACGTAAAAGAATCAAAATACTACTACTGCTACTACTACTACTACTACTGCTAACACTACTACCAATACCGCTGTCCCAGAGTGTAGGGGAGGGTAACAACTGAAAACAGCAAAGTGTGCGTTCAGCCTGAATTATACGTGTATGTTTCAAAATGGGGAAAACTCCGTGTCAGCGCTAGGCAGTGAACAAAGGGAAAGACAGGCACGAAATGAGAAACACAGAGAGAAACGAAAGGAAAGAAGAAGAAAAATAAGGAAGAAGGAAGGGAAGAAGACAACAGCCAAATGGAAAGAGGGACATTAAGAGAGACAGAAACTCAACACAAAGAAAGACACAAATAGAAAGACAGACAGAGAGAACAACAACACCGCCACCAACAACAAAAACAACAACAAAACAAAGACACAGGGAAAGACAGACAGAGTGAACAACAACAACAATAACAACAACAACAACAACAAAGACACAAAGAAAGACAGAGAACAACAACAACAAAAACAACAAAACAAAGACACAGGGAAAGACAGACAGAGTGAACAACAACAACAACAACAACAACAACAAAGACGCAAAGAAAGACAGACAGAGACAACAACAAAAACAACAACAACACAAAGACACAAAAACAAACAGAGAACAACAACAACTACTAAACAAAGACACAAAGAAATACAGACAGAGAGAACAACAACAACACAAAGACACAAAGAAAGACAGAGAACAACAACAACAACAAAAACAACAACAAAAACACAAAGACAGAAACAACAACAACAACACAAAGACACAAAGAAAGACAGAGAGAACAACAACAACACAAAGACACAAAGAAAGACAGAGAGAACAACAACAACAACAACACAA
>NC_134898.1:52730102-52857602 GCF_041734735.1 Babylonia areolata
TTTACACCAACTTTTATCATTTTCAACTTCGTTTTTAAAGATCCAGCAGTCACCAGTTTTTCATCAGTGACCGAGGAATGGTTCCTCGAAACCCTGGACCTCAAAATAAGGAGCCAACGTTTGGGTTTAGATTTCAGAAGAGGTGTAGTATGTTCACATTGATTAATACGGCAATGTCACAATTAGCCACAAGGCATTGTTTTGGACTTTGCGGAGTTTGTGAAGTTGGTATTACTTAGTGCCAGCGAGGGGGTATCATGGACACGACCATTCCTGTGGAGAGCTGTTTGTGAAGTTGGTATTACTTAGTAGTGCCAGCAAGGGGGTATGATGGACACGATAGGGGGTATGATGGACACGATAGGGGGTATGATGGACACGATAGGGGGTATGATGGACACGATAGGGGGTATCATGGACACGATAGGGGGTATCATGGACACGATAGGGGGTATGATGGACACGATAGGGGGTATCATGGACACGATAGGGGGTATCATGGACACGATAGGGGGTATCATGGACACGATAGGGGGTATGATGGACACGATAGGGGGTATCATGGACACGATAGGGGGTATCATGGACACGACCATTCCTGTGGAGAGCAAGAGAGCAGACAAGAGTCTTGTTTTAAGTTTTAAGTGGTACTGTTGTCGCTTTTATCATTAATTTGTTAGAACAGTTTCTTTCTTTCTTTTTTTCTTTTTCTCTTTATTTATTCATCTATGAGGAAGGAAACACGAAAAACCCAATCATTTATCTCTTTGTTATATATATGTGTGTGTGTGTATGTTTGTGTGTGTGTGTGTGTGTGTGTGTGTGTGTGTGTGTGTGTGTGTCTGTGTGTCTGTGAGTCTGTGTGTGTGTGTGTGTGTGCGTGAGGTGAAGAGATAGAAAGAGAAAGAGAGTGTGTGTGTCTAATTCATGTGTATGAAATTGCGCTGACACCTCTCTCTCTCTCTCTCTAATCTAATTATCTAATACTCTTGATCTAACTATCAAACACTGATAACGATCACGATCAAACGCATGAAAGCTATGGCAAAGATGAAATTAAGAACAGATAGTTCATGCACTTCCTGTTTATCAGTGGAGACGACACCACATTTTGTGGTTGGAAGGTGACAGTGTACTCACGTTTTCAATGTCCGGTATGTTTGGATATTTGATCAAAGTATGTATTTTTCAGCATGCTATTTATTTACCTAACAGAAAAGGAAATAATCATTATTGCCCCTTTCAAATTTATTGTATTGAAGCAATGAATGAGTGAGAAAAAAAGGAACTCATTAGAGTATAAAATGTATATTGGTATTTGTCACGGCTCGTGGCATTCCTTGTGTTGTGTTTGTCTGCGTCTCTCTTCTCTCTCCCTTCTCCCCATTCTCCCTCCCTTCTCTCTCCCTTCTCCCCATTCTCTCTCCCTTCTCCCCATTCTCCCTCCCTTCTCTCTCCCTTCTCCCCATTCTCTCTCCCTTCTCTCTCCCTTCTCCCCCTTCTCTCTCCCTTCTCTCTCCCTTCTCTCTCCCTTCTCCCCATTCTCCCTCCCTTCTCTCTCCCTTCTCCCCATTCTCTCTCCCTTCTCTCTCCCTTCTCCCCCTTCTCTCTCCCTTCTCCCCCTTCTCTCTCCCTTCTCCCCATTCTCTCTCCCTTCTCTCTCCCTTCTCCCCATTCTCTCTCCCTTCTCTCTCCCTTCTCCCCATTCTCCCTCCCTTCTCTCTCCCTTCTCCCCATTCTCTCTCCCTTCTCTCTCCCTTCTCCCCATTCTCTCTCCCTTCTCCCCATTCTCTCTCCCTTCTCTCTCCCTTCTCCCCATTCTCTCTCCCTTCTCTCTCCCTTCTCCCCATTCTCTCTCCCTTCTCCCCATTCTCTCTCCCTTCTCTCTCCCTTCTCCCCATTCTCCCTCCCTTCTCTCTCCCTTCTCCCCATTCTCCCTCCCTTCTCTCTCCCTTCTCCCCATTCTCTCTCCCTTCTCCCCATTCTCCCTCCCTTCTCTCTCCCTTCTCCCCATTCTCTCTCTCTTCTCCCCATTCTCCCTCCCTTCTCTCTCCCTTCTCCCCATTCTCTCTCCCTTCTCCCCATCTCCCTCCCTTCTCCCCATTCTCTCTCCCTTCTCCCCATTCTCCCTCCCTTCTCTCTCCCTTCTCCCCATTCTCTCTCCCTTCTCCCCATTCTTCTTTCCCTTCTCCCCATTCTCCCTCCCTTCTCCCCATTCTCCCCATTCTTCTTTCCCTTCTCCCCATTCTCCCTCCCTTCTCCCCATTCTCCCTCCCTTCTCTCTCCCTTCTCTCTCCCTTCTCCCCATTCTCCCTCCCTTCTCTCCCCCTTCTCCCCATTCTTCTTTCCCTTCTCCCCATTCTCCCTCCCTTCTCTCTCCCTTCTCTCTCCCTTCTCCCCATTCTCTCTCCCTTCTCCCCATTCTCTCTCTTCCTCTCTCCTTCACCACCTTTCTCCCTCACCACCCTCTCCTCTTCGTGTATATGCTCAGCTTAACGCCGAGCTCACGCACGTGCAGTCCTTGGGAAATGTGTGTGGCATGTTCCAAGTCTTGAACATTTGGACCTCAGAGTTAAAAAGAAAAAAAGTAAGGGAAGAAAGATTGCCCTTTGCTGTTGATGCCAAGCTCTGTCAAGAGACGGGTCACCGTTCCAGCTTGTGAGCTGTTGGGTGCTGTCTGTGAAGTCGTGGGGCGTTTCCTTCTTAAATTCTTTAGAATCGGCAGTTGGAATTGTTCCAGTGCGAGAATGAGAATCTCAACAATTGAGAAACTGGCATATGATTTTGACATTTTATGTCTCCAAGAGACCAGGACAAGTGCAGACAGACCAATACAGTTTGAGAATTTCACAGTCTTTCAAAGGAATGAAGGAAGAGGAGTAGCAATCATACTGAACAAAACCTAAAAAAACACACCAAAGTCACCATAAATCTAGAGAAATGGTGTAGCAACTCATGTGAACCAGTGGGTGTGCGTCTTGAAAAACCTGACGGAATTCACAAAAGTATCGTGCTCATCAATACCTATGTTCACTGAGGAACCTGCACAACAAAAGCGGATTGGGCCTTTTTTTTTTTTTTTTTAGAGGAAATAGAAAACGGATTTGGAGACTCTGTTATTATCTGTGGAGACCTTAACTCACTCAGTACGGCCAGTCCTCTCTTCTCCTCTACACAGACCCCTCGGATGTCCAGAGGGTGTCTGAATGACCCAACCTTTAGCTTCCGTCGTCAGAATTGTGGTATTCTTTGTCAACATTCACCTCTTCAGTATAAGAGCCTTCCACTTGCAATCTGTTGATGATGGTAATTGTGGTGAAACGCTGTTAGCGTCGTCTCTTTCGCCGTTCGTATGGAGAGAGTTAATGCAAGATCGAAGTTATGGGACCAGCAGAACTCGCACTTGAAGGAATGATAGGGGAAATTCTTCTTAGCCCATTAACAACCACATCCCCAACTCGCCTTGGAACAAGACAAGGTGACAGTGACAGTGTGATCGACATCGCTCTAACATCCCCAAAATTCAGAGCAGGAATGAATGCAGAGACGCTTCCACACCAAGGCTGTGATCACCTCACGGTAGTTTTCAGTCTACAGAAACTATCAGATAAACCCTGTATGAAACCGCATGATCCATTCCAGTATAAAGCCAAAGAGTCAACCATCATCGAAAAATTAAGACTCAGAAGAAACAAAAGAACGGCACCGAACCGGATGCAAACTATTCAGCCCCCATGGTGGAATACCGACACAGAGAGAGCCTGGATAGAAAAACATGCGGCTGTCAAACTTTGTCAAAAAGAAAGAACAAAACCTTTTCCGGAAAAGATATCGAAACAAAAATGAAAGAAAGAACTAAACAGTTTGAAGCCATTGCTCAAGAGGCCAACAATGACAAGTGGAAACAGTTCTGTTATGACACAACAATGACAAGTGGAAACAGTTCTGTTATGACACAACAATGACAAGTGGAAACAGTTCTGTTATGACACAACATTGACAAGTGGAAACAGTTCTGTTATGACACAACATTGACAAGTGGAAACAGTTCTGTTATGACACAACATTGACAGGTGGAAACAAATCTGTTATGACACAACATTGACAGGTGGAAACAGTTCTGTTATGACACAACATTGACAAGTGGAAACAGTTCTGTTATGACACAACATTGACAAGTGGAAACAGTTCTGTTATGACACAACATTGACAAGTGGAAACAGTTCTGTTATGACACAACATTGACAAGTGGAAACAGTTCTGTTATGACACAACATTGACAAGTGGAAACAGTTCTGTTATGACACAACATTGACAGGTGGAAACAGTTCTGTTATGACACAACATTGACAAGTGGAAACAGTTCTGTTATGACACAACATTGACAAGTGGAAACAGTTCTGTTATGACACAACATTGACAAGTGGAAACAGTTTTGCGAGGCACTCAGTTATGACACAATATTGACAGAGTTCTAGCAATTTTATCGTCGCATGGAAGGGAAAACGTGCACAACAACAACCCCAGACATGTCAGATACTGACGGATCCAAGCTCAAGACAAACGAAGAAAAAGGATCCGCCCTGCTCAAACGTTTCATTTATTTAATTTAATTTAATTAATTTATTTATTTATTATTTAAATATTTTTTATTTATTTATTTATTTATTTATTTATTTATTATTTAAATATTTTTATTTTATTTATTTATTTATTTATTTTTATTATTATTATTATTATTATTATTATTATTATTATTATTATTATTAATTCATTCATTCATTCATTCATTTTTCAAACTTTTATTTTCAAACTATTATTAATATTATTATTATTATTATTATTATTATTTTTATTTTTTTTTTACGCTTATAGTTGACTTCATCAAGTTTTTGCGCCTTATACATATTATTATTATTAGTAGTAGTTCTTTTTTTCAAGCGCGTTGGGTTACGCTGCTGGTCAGGCATCTGCTTGGCAGATGTGGTGTAGCGTATATGGATTTGTCCGAACGCAGTTATGCCTCCTTGAGCTACTGAAACTGAAACTGTAGATTGTGTGTCAAAATATGGATCTCTGCAAATGTTTTTCCTGACCATTCTGTGTAGAATTATTCAATCTGGTCATCATTATAGTCTGGTGTTGAGTGCAGAATTATTCAATCTGGTCATCATTATAGTCTGGTGTTGGGTGTAGAATTATTCAATCTGGTCATTATAGTCTGGTGTTGGGTGCAGAATTATTCAATCTGGTCATCATTATAGTCTGATGTTGGGTGTAGAATTATTCAATCTGGTCATCATTATAGTCTGGTGTTGGGTGTAGAATTATTCAGTCTGGTCATCATTATAGTCTGGTGTTGGGTGTAGAATTATTCATTCTGGTCATTATAGTCTGGTGTTGGGTGTAGAATTATTCAATCTGGTCATCATTATAGTCTGGTGTTGGGGCATGCACTTCCGTGATGTTGAACGTGTTTCGTTCAAAAGTAGGTGGTCATGATCCATCTGGAAATCGGGCAGCATGAGAGCACTGCTTTCTTTATGTTCTTGTGGACCAGAAAATGCAACAAAAAAAAAAAAAAGAAAAAAAAAAAAGAAGAAAAGAACAAAAACAAAAAACTCCAAAAACAACAGCAACAACAACAACAAAAAACAAAAACAAACAAACAACAAAGAAACCCCAATCCCCTGGCAGCCCCCACCCCTCCCCCCAAAAAAACAACAACAACAACAAACAAAAAAACACACACTCCATGAAGACGTTTGTCTTTTCCACGGTAAAAAGAAGACATGCCCTTCGTCTATACTCCTCCGTTGTTTTCCCACATGTAGTTTCACAGAGGCGGGCTGTGTGCCAGGCACACTGTGTCCATCCGATGGGTTAGTTCTTTCAGTTTTCAACCCTCTACCAGTGTTTTCACCTTCCAGGTGGCGAGTACAATGGTGTTCCTTCCGCGGATAGTCTGTGCTTTTCCCCCAGCAGCACATTCTTCGCGTCTGCCCTGGTGGAAGTCACGAGCGGTGCAGTCGTTAATCCGGTGTGACAGCCCAAACTCGGCCCTGTCCAGAGTATGCCAACGTATAATAATAATAATAATAATAATGGTATTTATATAGCGCTGAATCTTGTGCACAGACAAATCAAAGCGCTTTCGCACCAGTCATTCACACGCATGCATAACTCTAAAACTGTAGAAACTAAAGACATGGAAGGGCAGGCAAGGGAGGCTATTTTGGGAAGAGGTGGGTTTTAAGGCCAGACTTGAAAGAGCTGAGTGTGGAGACTTGACGAAGCGAAAGAGGAAGTTCATTCCAATCGCAAGGTCCAGAGACAGACAAGGAACAGCGGCCAACAGTCGAGTGTTTGAATCCGGGTGTGCGTGAACAGAGGATCCGAAGCCGATCGTAGTGAGCGAGATGGAGTGTAGAGGTGAAGGCAGCCACAGAGATAGGAAGGGGCAGTTTTGTGAATACATCTATAACATAGAGTGCTAATCTTGTACTTTATTCGGTGTGAGACAGGGAGCCAGTGGAGATGTTGCAAAAGAGGAGTGATGTGCTCAGAACTTTTCTTTCTGAGGACGAGTCGGGCAGCAGAGTTTTGTATGCGCTGAAGAGACTGAATGGATGAAGCAGGCAAACCAGACAATAGAGAGTTACAGTAGTCAAGGCGAGAGAGAATGAGAGAAACAAGTCTAGATGTTGCGTCAGTGGACAGATATTTCCGGTCGGCACTGACGCGCCGCAGTTGACAGTTGCAGGACTGACATGTCTGACTGATATTTTTTTGCATGGACAGTGTATTGTCAAGGACAACACCGAGGTTCCTGACTGACGTAGAAAGAGGGATGGATGTACTGCCAAGTTTGATTGTGTCAGTTGTGATGGAAAACAGTTTTTGTTTAGTTCCTATGATCATTGCTTCAGTTTTGTCCGCGTTCAATTGTAACTCATTTCGAGTCATCCAGTTTTGAATGTCCAGGAAGCAGTTGGATGTTTCTTGCAAGAGCGACAACAATTTTTCAGGGGTATCACTCTTCTGGAGTTGAGTGTCATCAGCATAAGAATGATGACTGATATTATGGCGGTTGATAATTTCAGCGAGAGGAGCAGTGTACAGTGTGAAGAGCACTGAGCCTAAAACAGATCCCTGTGGGACTCCATGTTCGATTTTAACGGGTTCAGATTGGAAATGATCAACAATGACAGACTGGAATCGATCAGTGAGATAAGATTTGAACCAGTTTAGAACAGTGCCGTTGGTACCAAATGTAAAATGAAGACGGGAAAGAAGGATTGAATGGTCTATCGTGTCAAAGGCGGCTGACAAGTCGAGAAGAGTGAGAATGGAAATTTTTCCTGAGTCGGACGCTATCAGTAGATTGTTCAGAATGTGGAGGAGAGTGGTTTCGGTGCTGTGGTCAGCGCGATAGGCAGACTGAAATGGGTGGATGAGACTGTTGAAACAAAGGTGGTTGTTGAGCTGCTTGAGGACAGCTTTTTCAAGGAGTTTGGACATGAATGGAAGATTAGAAACTGGTCGATAGTTTTTCAAAATGTTTGCGTCAAGGCTGGAAATACACCTAAGCTAAGTAGACAAGTGGCTTCTTACCTGCCACAGGTGGCGTACACCAACGACCACCACAAAGACACGACGACGACGAAGACAGACGAAGAAACACCGAAGTGGCTCCAACGGAGGACAGGCGGCCCTCACTTCAACTGGTGCCCAGACGTCGGGGTAGCTACCCCACCAACAACAGGAACGACCCGTACACTACGGCAGGCGGGCTGCAAAAGCCTCGAATATTGTTGCTGCCCAACAATATTTCATATTCGCTCAGGTGAGCTGAGTAACATGCATGCACGTGGTTCGTGCGCAGTTCGAGACTTTTACTCGAACTGAAGGATGGGAGAAGGAGGGAAAGTGAAAGGAGAGGGGGTGGGTGGGTGAGGGGGGGGGGAGAGAAAAACGAAGACGGCCACACGCCCTAACTGTCGTCACAAGTTGCGACAGTTGTAATCCCCTCTTGTGATAAAGGCTGTGAAAGATTTTGAAAATCTGTCTCTCACCACATAGTTATGTACCTTGGCGTGGTGCATTGTTTGTAGAAATAATATTTAGAGTTTCAAAGCGTCTTCTTTTTTTTCTTTTCTTTTTTTTACAGCAAAAGTCTCCAAACAACCACAGTAGCCCACTGATGAAGACTGAGCAACAGGCATTGTGTGATGAAGGAAGGCGTGTGACTAGAAAACGCTTACTGGCATACCATTGTCCACAGCGAGAAACAAGCAAGGAAGTGGTCGGAATGAATGAATGAATGAATGAATGATATGGATACTTATATAGCGCCCATCCTCGTCGGAGACCAAGCTCTGAGCGCTTTTCAAACATGGGGTCATTTTCACAACAGGCAAACCTGGGTACCTATGTAGAGCCGACTGACGGCTGCCAATGTGCGCTCATCATTCGTTTCCTATGTCATTCAATCAGATTTCAGGCACGCACACATTCACACTCAGACAAACATGTTACATTTTACATGTTTGACCGTTTTGTTTGTTTACCCAGCCATGTAGGCAGCCATACTCCGTACTCCGTACTCCGTGTTGTTAGTGTGCATGCTGGGTATGTTCTTGTTTCCATAATCCACCGAACACTGACATGGATTACAGGATCTTTAATAACGTGCGTATTTGATTTTTTGCTTGCGTATACACACGAAGGGGGTTCAGGCACAATCAGGTCTGCACATATGTTGACCTGGGAAATCAAAAAAAAAAAAAAAATCTCCACCCTTTACCCACCAGGCGCCGTTACCGAGATTCGGACCCCGGACCCTCAGACTGAAAGTCCAACACTTTAACCACTCGGCTATTGCGCCCGTCAGAGACAAGCATGGGACTGTCGGTCAGTGCATATATAGCGGCTTCACGCCTTTTTTTTTCGAAGGAGACGAAATGCATGTAACAGCTAAATGATAAAGAGCTATTTGCAAGATTATATGATTTCCGCAAGAAAAGGAAACGAAAAGTATGTAACAGCAAATTAATAAAGAGCTATTTGTAAGATTAAATTATGTCCGCTATAGTCGTTTCATATACCCCCCTACCCCCCTCCTCTGCCCCAGCCCCGCCCCCACCCCCTTTTTTTCTCCCCCTTTGTCCTATCAAAACACATGATCTTTCCTTAAGCGCGTCGTGGTTACCGAAAGAAATGAAAAAACATCAGATGTCAATGCATTTCAAAATAATGCACCGTATTTTGAATAATGGAGCCTTTTATTGGGTTTTTATCGTGCAGATTGTCATGCCAGTCTAACACTTTTTACGAACATACAGATGTACACTGGGGTCTAAAAATAGGGGAGGCAATATGGATGTCCGTGAATGGTGTTTGGGGTGATCATTTAACTATTCCTTCCCAGACGCACTTTGCTGTCAAGAATGAGAAGCGCCTAATATCAGAGGTCCACGGTATGCAAATTATAGAAATGTGTGCCTTTGTTGCAGTGAGTGAGTGAGTGTGTGTGTGTGTGTGTGTGTGTGTGTGTGTGTGTGTGTGTGTGTGTGTGTGTTGCCACTGTGGGATGTAAAACTGATCAGGAGTTGTTAGACAGCGTTCGTTAAATCATGGTCCAACATGATTTCAAGAGAAGTCTTGGTACACCTAGTCTTAAAGTACACTATCAAACTTGATTCACATGCCTGACCTTGGTTAAAAAAAAGGGTAGGCATTTTTTTGTCCTGATGACTATATCACTATCATTCATCTTGGAAATGTCAAAAGAATGTACAAATGTCTATGTCTGCCGCTCCATGGGTACACATGGCAGACATGCCTCTTTCTCTCTCTCTCGCTCTCTCTCTCTCTCTCTGGCGTTTCAAACGTCTTGTGACGACCTCCGCTAAATCTCCTCAGTAACTGTGGAATAAGAACGAATTGCAGACTCAGAATTGTCCTTAGTTTCTAAAGAAACGATGCCATCTGCTGCGTTCGATGTTCATGTTCAGAAGGGCTGGGCGAAAAAATGACCACGCGATTCGCCATTCTAAAGTAGAATAACAAAAGTGGACGGTGTTGCGGCAGGTTTGCTTCTGTCGTATTTGTTTTGGGCGGAATCTTCTTCCCAAGTGTGGATAATTTGGAAGCATCTCCGGACCCAACCCTTTTCAGACCCGTGACAACATGAAGCAGACTGGCCAGTGGTGGGGCAAGTGGCAGCAGAGCCAGTCTGGAGAGACATGAGACATGTTAACCCCCCACCCCACACCCCCCAGAAGCCGCCACCAAACAGCCTGCAAAAGAACCAACCCTGTCCGACCTTATGACCATGATGAATTCCATGAGCACATCGATGGAATCCATAAGGGCATCAGTAGACACTAAGCTGGAAGAAGTCAAGCAAGAGTTCTCCGGGAAGAATACTCGGCCGTGCAGGAAGAGCTGAAAGGGCCAAGAGAGGATGTGACCGGACTCCGACAGCAGAACCAGCATCTACAGAGGACCAACACCGACCTGGCAGAAAGGCTGGACGACGTGGAGAGGAAGACGGACGACGTGGAGAGGAAGACGGGAGAGGAAGACGGACGACGTGGAGAGGAAGACGGGATAGGAAGACGGACGACGTGGAGAGGAAGACGGACGACGTGGAGAGGAAGACGGACGACGTAGAGAGGAAGACGGGAGAGGAAGACGGACGACGTGGAGAGGAAGACGGACGACGTGGAGAGGAAGACGGGAGAGGAAGACGGACGACGTGGAGAGGAAGACGGGAGAGGAAGACGGACGACGTGGAGAGGAAGACGGGAGAGGAAGACGGACGACGTGGAGAGGAAGATCCAAGCGCAACAACTTGATCCTCCAATGCCTGCCCAGGGAGCAGAACGAGACAAATGATGACTGTGAGAACGTGTGGAAAGATCTTTGGACCGATAAACTAGAACTGTCTGGCGATGTCCAGTTCGATAGGGTTCACCGTCTGAACTCTAAACCGGAATATTGTATCTTCGGATATCTTCGTAGGTGAGTCTCAAGCCTCAGCAAGCTCCGCTGGAGCGGATCGTGAGCTGCTCAAAGTCTTCAGTTTAGTGGGCAGTGTTTGCTGAGTCGTCTCTGAAGAAGGCCCATAGGCATTTCAGCTGAACATTGGATTTTGCTCTTAGTCTGGAGAGGTTGTATTGCTTTTCGTCTGACGTATTCCAGAGATAGATGCCTTCTGTGGCAAATGTGAAGGCGTGCTTCAGCGAAACGACCAAGAAGGCCCAAAACGGGGTGAATGCGATAACGCAACACTGTTTCACTCCACTTCGGATCTCGAGGGCGTCTGATGTTGAGCCGTCAAAGACGACAGTGTTGTTCATGTCTTCATCGAAAGAAAGATAACGACGCTGAGAAGCATTGGTGGGCATCCCAACTTGGGGAGGATCTTGAGTATTGGATGCCTTTGTTTCCTGTATCTTTTTTTCCCTTTATTCGTTTTTTTGTTTTGTTTTGTTTTGTTTCCTGTGTTTTTGCAGCTGTCTGAGGGTAGTTCGGAAACTGCATTGCAATTCTAGGTAGAATATCACTGCAAGTACTTGGAACCTCTTCAGTGCGACTAGAGGAAAGAGCTTTCCGATGATTCCGATGAGAGATACTGCAATAGGTTGCTCCTATCACCTTTGTTTTTGTAGTCTGACGATATCAGCCGTCACTTATGTCTTGTGGCATTTTTTTTTTTTTTTTTTTTTTTACCCGGACTTTCTTGGGTCGACCATCGTTTTATTTATATAAAAAAAAAAAGAAAAAAAAAGGAAAGGAACAAAATAACAGCAACAAAAAGGATACAGTGAACCTTAAGCAATCACACACACACACACGCACACACACGCACACACACACACACACACACACAAAAACCGTGACAATAATCAAAAGCAATACCCTGCATTCCATAACTATGTCGTTTTTTTCCCCCACTTACATATAGATTTGTTTCCCTTTTCTTTAAGATTCATAAGGTATTATATAATATATCGATGTCTAATACTGAATTGCTGTTCAAAGATCAGTTGTAAAATAGACAGTCTTTTTGTTTTTTTAGCAATACTGATACACATTTTACCTATCAAAATAATATGATTTATTTTTATAAGGTCATGTTTGCTATATCTGTCATCCTGAATTCCAAATAAAACGTCTGTGGGATGTAATTTCATACACTTACCAGTATTTCTAAGTATCAAATTTTCTATGTTTTTCCAAAGTATTTTCACAGATGAGCACTCATAGAAAAAATGTTCAATAAAATCAATTTTACCAGGACAGTAGTAACAATTTTCTGAGTCTACTACTTCCATTTTTTTTAGAATAATGTTTGTTGGGTATATATTATGACTTATTTTCCACTGCAATTCATGTAAGCGTACTTCTTTTGTTGCTTTCCTAGGTAAAATCCATGTATTATGATTGAAAGAAAAGTCAAATTTCCTCTTCCAAAATACACAAATATGTAGGTCTATAGTTGTACTTTTACTTCTACTTTTAAGATATTTCTTTATTTCTTTTAGTTTTGCATTGAATGCGTTTGCATCACAAATAGAAGTTTCAGTAGATTCCATTGGTAATCCATTGTTTTGTATCCAGGTCTTCCACTGTAATGGAATTGCGTTGTATAGAGCATTGTATTCGAATATTGTGATTCCTTTAGCCTGGTTCAGTGAAAACGCAACCTCATTTAAATCTAGAAGTCTTTTTTCTGTTTTATGTATTATGTCTTTTATGTGTTCTATTCCATTGTCTATCCAGTTTTGAAAACATAGCACATTACCTTTATATTGTATATTATTATTGTGAAACAACATCTGATTGTGAAAATTATGGATGTTCACTTCTTCTCTTGTTACTATATCTTTACTGTTCAAATATGTTGTAATTACATCCGACCAAAAATCGTTCTCTATTTCTTGTAATTTTATTTGCTTTGCTCTACAGTTTACCATAAATATTTTACGATGATTTTGTATTTTGTTTAGATGCCATCTGGGTATTATAGTCCAGTTTTCTTCCCGTGCATGATAAAATCTTCCAGCCCATTGTAAATGCATGCATCTTTGAATGTCTAACATATTTACCATATTTAACCCTCCTTCATTATAATCACTTTCCATTGTTTTTCTTTTCACTTTCTCAAAAGCTCTACGGTTACTATGTTTTCTCTGCCAAATAAATTTGTAGAATATGGTGTTGATCTGTTTCAAAGCTTTTTCTGGGATGCCAATGGATTGCATAACATATGTAAGTTGACTTAACAAGAAAGTTTTTGTTACAAGAATTTTACCGTGTATGGATAGGTCTCTTTTGCTCCACTGTACTATTAATTTTTGTATATTATTTATCCTATCTCTCCAATTTTCTTCAATGTGTTTTGCCATTTTGTCTTTCTGGAAGTATATGCCCAAAATTTTTATTTTGTCAACCAATACAAATGGGAGATTCTGTTCAGTGATTTGTCTGCCCATCTTCATTGCTTTCGTTTTGTGTGAATTTAATTTCAGCCCAGAAAATTTCTCAAATGACTTAAGTATTTCTATGGAAGTAAACATGTCCTGTCTATTTTTCAAAAATAAAGTCGTATCATCTGCCAATTGTTTAATCTTTAAATATATATCTTGATTATTGCCCATAGTTGGAGTTTTGATACCCGTTATTGTACTATTCCTTATCTTGACTGCTAGAATTTCCATTGCAAGAATGAATGCAAGGGGAGAAAATGGACATCCTTGTCTGATTCCACAGTTGACATCGAAGGGTTCAGATAGCCAGCCGCCATGGTTTATGGAACTTTGCGAATTATTGGAGAGTACAGATACCCATTTTTGAAAGTCAGATCCGAATCCGAATACTTTAAAAGCTTGTAACATGTATGCTTTAGATACAGAATCGAATGCCTTAGTATAATCTAATGCTAACAAATACCCTGCTTTACCAGTTTTATTAAGATAATTAATGACATCATCAATACATCTTATGATTGTAGCTATGTTCCTGCCTTTGATATATCCCACCTGATCTTTGCTGACTAAGTTATTTACTACACTACCCAATCTTTCTGCTAGAACCTTGGCTAGAATTTTATAATCTGAATTAGTTAAAGTTATAGGTCTCCAATTACTCAAGTTCTCCCTATCTAAATCTTTACTTTTATGTAATAATGATATGATACCCTGTCTTTGTGTAAATGACAGTTCTCCTATTCTGAACGACTCATTGAAAGAATCGGTTAGTAGTCTTGTGGCATTTCACCTTATCTCAAGCAGAGGCAGCTAATTTCATGCAGCTCAGTCATGTGGGCCCCTTTGCAGCACTTCAGTACCTCAGCCAGGATAACATCTTTCCCAGGTGCTTTGCCATAGGTTAAACTGTCCGTGGCCTCGCTGGGTTCCACGTGGGTTGGTTCTCTGTCGACCTCTTTCAACACAGGCAGGCACTTTGTGGTCTCCATCTTCAGCGACCCTATTCTACCTTGCATATAACTCTATAAAAAAAAAAGAAGAAAAAAAGAAGCCTACACAGCGTTCCATCTGTTGTGCCCTGTCCTGCCTGTGGCGGACGTCATATGAGCAGTTGTTTTTAGTTTGTCGGACTCGGTGTCCACCTGATTCTATCGTACATCCCATTTATGTTGCCTGTGTCAGCTGCGATCTGCAGATTGTCGTTGGCACCTCGTCTGGTGCTCTGCTGAACTTGGCTGCAGGCCGTCCAGGGGACATGGAAGTTCTCTTCACACGGACTGGCTTTGTATGCAGCCAGGGCTTTTCCTTTCTCAGTCTGACATCGACAGGTAGCACATCCTCAGTGAGACATCGGCAGGTATCACATCCTCAGTGAGACATCGGCAGGTATCACATCGACAGGTATCACATCCTCAGTGAGACATCGGCAGGTATCACATCGACAGGTACCACTTTCTCGGTGAGACATTGGCAGGTATCACATCGACAGGTATCACATCCTCAGTGAGACATCGGGAGGTATCACATCCTCAGTGAGACATCGACAGGTATCACATCCTCAGTGAGACATCGGCAGGTATCACATCCTCAGTGAGACATCGGGAGGTATCACATCCTCAGTGAGACATCGGCAGGTATCACATCCTCAGTGAGACATCGGCAGGTATCACATCCTCAGTGAAACATCGGCAGGTATCACATCCTCAGTGAGACATCGGCAGGTATCACATCCTCAGTGAAACATCGGCAGGTATCACATCCTCAGTGAGACATCGGCAGGTATCACATCCTCAGTGAAACATCGGCAGGTATCACATCCTCAGTGAGACATCGGCAGGTATCACATCCTCAGTGAGACATCGGGAGGTATCACATCCTCAGTGAAACATCGGCAGGTATCACATCCTCAGTGAGACATCGGCAGGTATCACATCCTCAGTGAGACATCGGCAGGTATCACATCCTCAGTGAAACATCGGCAGGTATCACATTGACAGGTATCACATCCTCAGTCAGACATCCACAGGTATCACATTGACAGGTATCACTTTCTCAGTCAGACATCCACAGGTACCACTTCCTCAGCGTGAGTCTCAAGCCAGTCTGCCGACTTCGTAGTGTTCCCAGCAAAAGTATAAATGGCATCGTTCTAGACAGCATCCCTGAAGTGCCCCTATCATTCAAGGGCGTTAGTACTGGTTGGCCCAAAAGTGATTCATCCGGTGCACATGCAGGTTCGTTCCCTTTCTCCCTTGTCGCGTGTCTTGCTGGGTAAGCTGGAGCTTATTGTAAGAATCAGGTGGAGCTGGTGCCAGTGCCTGGATGGAAGGTGTTCCAGGATATTGGAATGTGTACAGGCTGGGTGTGTTAAGGCTTCGTGTTGAAAGATGTTTTGCTGATGCAGAGACAATGATGGCAACAGAGCTCAAGCAGCCGCGGCCCGTTCTGGTTTATCCATCCCACTGCCGAACTGACCCAAACAGGAAGGCCAGAAGTTGTCACTGGCACTCACGCCGGTGTTGACGTCACCAAGGATGAACACTGGGTCTCATTTAGAGATTCTTCTGAAGGCATCCATAGAGTTCCTTTTCTCCTCGATTGAGGAAATCATCGTTGATGCAAAGACAGTAAGGCTGACTAGGCCCGCTGAGGAGTGGACCAGGAGAGTCATGGCTTTGCTCAGTTCCCTCTGTCGGCAGGGTGACAAATCTCAGCAGGCTTTTTCTGGTCACGAATCCCACTCCGTGTTCCCTGATCTCATCTTGTGGTTTTCCTCGCCAGAAAAGGAAGTCCCCCCTCACAGACCCTGAACCTGGGAGCCTGGTCTCTCAGAGACCAACAATGTTCACTCCCGCAGTATGCCCAGTTCCATGCCAGTGACTGCAGTCTTGTGAGGGTCGTTCATGTCCTGCGGGTCAGGGAAACCTGGTGTCATTGTCCTGACGTTATACGTTCCCAGTTTTAGGGCAGGTTTTTTGACTCACTTGTGTAAACAATGGGAGTCTATGTTTTAACCCGGTGTTCGGTTGTCTCTCTCTCTCTCTCTCTCTCTCTCTCTCTGTGTGTGTGTGTGTGTGTGTGTGTGTGTGTGTGTGTGTGTGTGTGTGTGTCTGTGTGTCCGTGGTAAACTTTAACATTGACATTTTCTCTGCAAATACTTTGTCAGTTGACACCAAATTAGGCATAAAAATAGGAAAAATTCAGTTCTTTCCAGTCATCTTGTTTAAAACAATATTGCACCTCTGGGATGGGCACAAAAAATAAAAAATGAAGCCTAATTATATGCAAACTGCATTTACTGTTATATTTATATTTTTTGTATTCTCTAAACTTGGCACTTTGATCTGATATTCTGACCCAACAACAAGAGCAGTCATTATCATCATTTTTTGTCCAAACAGGAACTTCTTTTGCTAAGCATGGAAGTCTTATTTATTTTGCAATCGTTTTGGTGCAGATAGTAAAAAAAGGGAAATTACTCTGTAATTAATGCTAGGGGACTTAATTTGCTTTAAACTGATCTTTCTCATCTTAAACATTACATTTTGAAATTATACTCAATACATAAAAAGCTTGGATTTTTTAAAAAGTGTATCACAAGTGAGTCTTGAAGGCCTTGCCTCTCTTGTTCTTTCTTTCTTTCAACCTAGTATCCATGCGCCCGATGAGTGTGTGTGGTTGCGTGGTTTGGACTCTCTCTCTCTCTCTCTGTGTGTGTGTGTGTGTGTGTGCCCACATACATGCACGTGATAATGATCCCCGTTAAGTGTTTGTGTGCCCTTTGCTATGCACAAGAATTAGCAAGGAAAGACTAAAAGAATCGCCAACGCCCAGAATTTCGGTTTGTCTGTGTCTGCCTGTCTATATGACGGCCTCTCTCTCTCCCTCTCTCTCTCCCTCCCTCCCCCGCCTCTCTCTGTGTATCTCTGTCTCTCTATGTTTCCACTAAATCAGTTGAAACCTTTTTTCCTCAAACCAGTACATAAGAGATGACCCTCAAATATATGTCAACAGAGGGAAGATGCCAGGTCTGTGAACGTCCATCAATGGGTCCTTGGTTCTTCACCACCCTGGTTCTCTTTTCCCTTACATCCACCCGGGGTGTTCTGGGGTGGGAGGAGAACGTGGGTATCAACTCAACCCCCTGGCTGCGTCAGCAACAGAACGGACCGAGCTTGTCAGACGCCCGTGCATTAACTCTGGCCGACGAGAGCAAACACAGACAACGCAATAGTCGTGTGCAAGATACCCCGTCAACTTCGGCCAACAAAAACAAACACAAACACAATAGTCGTGTGCAAGATACCCCGTCAACTTCGGCCAACAAAAACAAACACAGACAACACAATAGTCGTGTGCAAGATACCCCCCAATATCTTACCAACAGCTATGAAAATCAACGCTTGAAGACAGAAACACTCAGCCCCCCAACCTTCATTGAAAAAAACAATGGGAAAAACTCTCAGAAGACAGGAGTACGCAGCCCTCGTTCTGTCCCCAGCAGCGTCACGGGAGACGCTGTGAAGAACGCATCTCTGGCAGCGAGCTCCGCGCCGGTTTCCAGCAGGACAGAGGTTGCTGACACACATGCGGAGGAAGACTTTGACGTCACCAGCAGTTCCCTGAACCTCTCCACAGGAGCAGAAGTAACACAGGACAGGTGAGCAATTGATATAGGTGACTGTGTGTCTGTGTCTGTGTGTGTCTGTGCCTGTGTGTCTGTGTCTGTGTGTGTCTGTGCCTGTGTGTCTTTGTGTGTCTGTGTTTGTATGTGTGTGTCTCTCTGTGTGCTTGAGCGCACACATGTGTACTGTGGAGTGATGGCCTAGAGGTAACGCGTCCGCTTCGGAAGCGAGCGAATCTGGGCGCGCTGGTTTGAATCCCGCCATAATCGCGTGTATGTTCTCTCCTCCACTGGACCTTGAGTTGTGGTCTGGACGCTAATCTTTCAGATGAGACGATAAACTGTCGTCCCGTGTGTGCAGCATGCACTTAGCGCACGTAAATGAACCCACGGCAACAAAAGGGTTGCCTGTAAAAAACACACACAAAAAACCCCCACCTCGATAGGAAAAGAAGTAAAACTGCTCACCATGAGGAGACTAGCCCCAATTTCAAACGGAAAAATCTGTTGTGACAAAAAAAAAAAAAAAAAAAAAAAAAAAAGCAAATACTTGTGCGTGAGTGAAAACATGCACCTCTCTTCTTATCTCTGAGTATGACACAGTGCCTTCCTGCTGGGGTTCCAAATAGTCTCCCAAGGTGTATCAGTCCATGTCCTCATTCTGTCGTGGGCTGCAACTCCCTTGTTCAACTGTACGTACTGAGTGGGCTTTTACGTGTATGACCGTTTCAGTCCATGTCCAAATAACGTTTGTTCATGGCCATCTTTCCTGATGAATTTGTCTGGGTATCCTCCAGAGCCCGCTGTTTCCTAAAGTTGCTCAACCTTTCCTCATCGAGTTTCGGACGCAGTCTGTGTTTGAACGTTCCAAGGAAGGAAAGCTCTGCACTATAGCAACGCTCAGTCCGTGTCACTGTTCATGTGGCAGGCACAGCGCTCAGTCCGTGTCACTGTTCATGTGGCAGGCACAGCGCTCAGTCCGTGTCACTGTTCATGTGGCAGGCACAGCGCACAGTTCGTGTCACTGTTCATGTGACAGGCACAACGCACAGTCCGTGTCACTGTTCATGTGGCAGGCACAGCGCACAGTCCGTGTCACTGTTCATGTGGCAGGCACAGCGCACAGTCCGTGTCACTGTTCATGTGGCAGGCACAGCGCACAGTCCGTGTCACTGTTCATGTGGCAGGCACAGCGCTCATGTCCCTTTGGATTATGATGATTATTATCATTATGTTTATCTTATAGTGTTATTATTATGTTTATATTATTATTATTATTATCATTATTATTCTTGTTGTTGTTGTTATGTTTATTATTATTATTATTATTATTATTATCATTATTATTGTTGTTGTTGTTGTTATGTTTATTATTATGTTTATCTTATAATATTATTATTATTATGTTTATATTATTATTATTATTATTATCATTATTATTGTTGTTGTTGTTATGTTTATTATTATTATGTTTATTATGTTTATTTTCATTACTGTTACATGGTGATTATTAGTCAGGTCAGGTCTCTACCTGCCACAGGTACCATGTAACCCTGTGCTACCTGTCACATGCGGGCAGATGGAGCTCGACAGCCCGGGAAGGCAGTCCATCTAAGACAAGGAAAAGTCTGAAGTAAAACCCATGAAGTGCTAAGGAATGCAGGACAGTCTCGACATGCATTGACCCTGGGTCCATGGCCATGTCCTGACTTTCAGTAGCCGCGCCCCCGTGCCTCCGAGGAAGGTTTTTGAGCCAGAGGCTAGGACAAGGACAGTCTGATATAAAACCTACGACCTGAGGACCTCACTGTCACCGTCCCAGCTTGCTAGGCTATGGCAGATGAACCACGGGTGTAAAGGGTGGGGCCAGTACTGCGCACACTGCACTCCACCTAAAAATTCCATTGCGCAGGCTTGAAGGACACGTCCACGTCCGCGCCACCAACTATTCCAAGCCCTGTAGCGATGGGAAAGGGGCGAAAACGGCAGGTGGAAGATGTCACTGGAAGCCGCAGTTCCAATCCTGCATGCAGGCGGTTCAGGATATTGGTCGCCTGATTGTTGACCCGGAGGTGACAGCATCACTCGGCAGCACCCTGAACGACCAAGCAGCCTTTTCTAGGGACAGCACTGCTTGCTCCACACGGAGAGGGGCCTAGAAAAGGTGGTCCAAACAAATGCTCATCTCCATACCCCCCAGTTGGCTAGCCGCGGTCAACGGGCATCTCCAAACGCGGTCGAACAACAATAGAGAAGAAAAGGCCGGCACCTGCCTCACAATTAGGTGCAAAAGGACTAAAGGTAGCATGCTGGAACATCCGAACCATGCGTGACTCTGCAGACAGCAACCACCCAGAAAGGCGTTCCGCTCTAGTCGCACACGAACTTCAGAGACTGAACATTGACATTGCTGCCGTCAGCGAAGTCCGCTTTGCAGGGAAAGGCAGCCTCCAGGAACACGGCGCTGGGTACACCCTCTACTGGTCAGGCAAGCCAGAGACCGAGAGACGCCTTTATGGCGTAGGCTTTATGGTCAGGAGCACCATTGCCTCCAAGCTTGAAAACCTGCCAACAGGACACTCAGACCGAATTATGTCCATGCGCCTCCAACTACGGAACAAACAGCATGCCACTCTGTTCAGCGTGTACGCTCCAACCCTCCAAGCGGACCCCACAGAAAAGGTCAAGTTTTACACTGATCTGCGCAACCTCGTTCAGAACACCCCTGCTGACGACAAGGTCATCATCCTTGGCGACTTCAATGCCAGAGTTGGCCAAGATTCAGAAGCCTGGAAAGGAGTCCTTGGCAAGCATGGCGTTGGTAATTGCAACGACAATGGGCGCCTTCTTCTCGAGTTCTGTGCAGAGCAGCAGTTTACCATCACCAACACCATTTTCCAGCAGAAGGACAGCCTGAAGACAACGTGGATGCATCCTCGGTCCAAACATTGGCACCTCATTGATTACATCCTGATGCGCCAGAGAGACGTACGAGACGTCCTACACACCCGAGTGATGCCCAGCGCGGAGTGTCATACTGACCACCGCCTCGTCCGCAGCAAGCTCAGGCTCCACTTCAAGCCCAAACCAAAGAAAGGAGGAGCTCCTAGGAAGAAATTCCAGGTCGGCAACTTTCAGTCAGCTGAAGTGAAAGCTGAATTCCAGGCGAAGCTTCAGGACAAACTTGAAGACCCCAGTTGCCCCACAGACCCCTCTCCAGAAGCACTATGGGCACAGCTGAAATCAGCCATCCTGCAGTCCTCTGAAGAAGTCCTAGGGTTCTCGTCGAAAAAGAACAAGGACTGGTTTGACGAAAACAACCAGGAGATCCAAGAATTGCTGGCGAAGAAGAGATCAGCCCACCAGGCTCACCTTGCACAACCGTCTTGTCCGGTGAAGAAAGCACCCTTCCGGCTCATATGCAGCAACCTCCAGCGCAAGCTTCGTGAGATTCAAAATGGGTGGTGGACCAACCTGGCAGAGAGGGCTCAGCTTTGTGCAGACACTGGTGACTACCGGGGCTTATACGAAGCCTTGAAGGTGGTGTACGGTCCCTCATACCAGGTCCAGAGTCCTTTGCGCAGCGCAGACGGCCAGGCGCTCTTCACAGACAAGACGTCGATCCTGAACAGGTGGTCGGAACATTTCCAGGCCCTCTTCAGCGCCAACCGCACGGTTCAAGACTCGGCAATTCTCCGCATCCCACAACAGCCAGTGAAATTACAACTGGACGAGCTACCAACCCTAGAAGAGACTGTCAAGGCCATTGAACAGCTGAAATGTGGCAAGGCAGCAGGGGTTGACGGAATTCCGCCGGAGGCGTGGAAGAATGGAGGCCCAGCACTACACTCCAAACTCCACAACCTCTTTGTCTGCTGCTGGGAGCAAGGCAAACTACCACAGGACCTCTGTGACGCAGTCATCATCACCCTGTATAAAAACAAGGGAGAAAAGTCGGACTGCTCCAACTACAGGGGGATAACTCTGCTCTCCATCGCAGGCAAGATCCTCGCCAGAGTCCTCCTAAATCGGCTGGTGCCTACTATCGCCGAAGAACATCTCCCAGAGAGTCAGTGTGGCTTTAGAGCCAACAGAGGCACCACTGACATGGTCTTCGTTCTCAGACAGCTACAAGAAAAATGTCTGGAACAGAACAAAGGACTGTATGCGACATTCGTCGATCTCACGAAAGCTTTCGACACCGTGAGCAGAAAAGGTCTGTGGGAGATCATGAAACGTCTAGGATGCCCCCCAAAATTCCTCAGCATGGTCATCCAACTACATGAGGAACAGCGTGGACAGGTCAGACACAGCAACGACCTTTCGGAGCCCTTCCCAATTGGAAATGGAGTGAAACAAGGTTGTGTCCTCGCGCCGACCCTCTTCACGATCTTCTTCAGCATGATGCTCCAACAGGCCACTGAAGATCTTGGCGACGACGACGGTATCTTCATCAGATACCGCACTGATGGCAGCCTATTCAACCTGAGGCGGCTACAGGCCCACACCAAGACACTGGAGCAACTCATCAGAGAGCTTCTGTTTGCCGACGATGCTGCCCTCGTCGCCCATACAGAAGCGGCCCTGCAGCGTATAACGTCCTGCTTCGCAGAGGCTGCGCAGCTCTTCGGCCTAGAAGTCAGTCTGAAAAAGACGGAAGTTCTCCACCAGCCTGCCCCACAGGAAGAATTCCACGCTCCTCACATCAACATCGGTGAGACAGAGCTGAAGTCGGTCCACCAGTTCAGCTACCTAGGCTGCACCATCTCGTCTGACGCCAAGATCGACAAGGAGATCGACAACAGACTTGCAAAGGCAAACAGCGCATTCGGCAGGCTGTACAAGAGAGTGTGGAACAACAAACACCTGAAGAAAGACACAAAGATCAGCGTGTACAGAGCTGTTGTACTGCCCACCCTGTTGTATGGTTCCGAAACCTGGGTCACCTACCGGCACCACATACGACTGCTTGATCGCTTCCACCAGCGCTGCCTTCGCACCATCCTCAGCATCCACTGGAGTGACTACATCACAAATGTCGAGGTCCTGGAGCAGGCAAAGACTATCAGCATCGAGGCAGTGCTGCTAAAGACCCAGCTACGTTGGGCAGGGCACGTGTCCAGGATGGAGGACCACCGCCTGCCCAAGATCGCGCTGTATGGCGAACTGTCCACTGGCCACCGTGACAGAGGAGCACCCAAGAAGAGATACAAAGACTCCTTGAAGAAAGCTCTCGGTGCCTGTCACATTGACCATCGCCAGTGGTCCGCAGTAGCCGCTGATCGAGAGACCTGGCGACGCACCATCCACCAAGCTGTCTCCTCCTTCGAAAACAACCGCAGGGCCAGCCTTGAGGACAAACGCAGAAGGAGGAAGAACCACGACGCTGCAGCCGTGAACCCAGACCAGACTTTCCCTTGCAACCGCTGTGGCCGACTCTGCTTTTCCCGCATTGGCCTTGTCAGCCATGAACGTGCCTGCATCAGACGTGGACAACGCCCTTCCTAGATCTTCGTCAGCGAAGCCAGGCCATGAAAAAAAATGATTGTGATGATGATGATGATGATGATGATGATTATTACTGTCATTACTGTCATTATTATTATTATTATTATTATTATTATTATCATTTATTCATTTTTTTTTCTTCTTTTTCTTTTTTTAGCGTGGGTGCATCCATTTCGCTTTGTTTTCTATCTACCCAGAGAAGTTGCCAGTAGAGTAAGCCATTTTGTCTGTTGAAAACGTCATTAGCAGCAGTTCATATAGGCCTGTGTTGTTTGTTTTTCTTTCCTGTGCCGTGAGAATCCAAGACACCAGGAAATGCATCAGCGTTATTTCTGACACGATCGATTGATGTCCCCTATCTTCAGTGACTTATCACTGTGGGGGGCAGGGAAGCGGGGGCACTGCTATTGGTGCAGGCAAAACTCTTCCTTCGAGCATTCATCAGACGCTAATCAGTTTCAGTTTCTCAAGGAGGCGTCACTGCGTTTGGTCAAACCATTATACGCTACACCACATCTGCTAGGCAGATACCTGACCAGCAGCATATTGCTTAGTCAGGCCTTGAGTGCATGCTGATATATTTGTGTAGCTATCAGAGGGGATGTCTTAGTCAGTCCTTGAGTGCATGCTGATATAATAAATTATTTGTGTAGCTATCAGAGGGAATTTCTTAGTCAGCCCTTGAGTGCATGCTGATATATTTGTGTAGCTATCAGAGGGAATTTCTTAGTCAGGCCTTGAGTGCATGCTGATATATTTGTGTAGCTATCAGAGGGAATTTCTTAGTCAGGCCTTGAGTGCATGCTGATATATTTGTGTAGCTATCAGAGGGGGTTTCTTCGCCAAAAAGGTGCCAGAGGACATCACTCTCGTTGCCATGGGATTTTTCAGGGCGCCCAGGACCTCGGTTTATCGTCTCATCCCAGTGACTAGACGCTCGGTTTATCGTCTCATCCCAATCACTAGACGCTCGGTTTATCGTCTCATCCCAATCACTAGACGCTCGGCTTATCGTCTCATCCCAATCACTAGACGCTCGGTTTATCGTCTCATCCCAATCACTAGACGCTCGGTTTGATTTTCTAGAGAGAAAGGGCGAGAGCTGGATTCGAGCCCACAGGTTGGCGCTAACAAAAGTCATATGAGTGTAAAGAGTTTGTTAAATGCGTAGCCACGTCAGCCTGTCACTGATTCACTTAGGTAAGGTCTTGTCTTGATCCTCAACACAATGCTTTGCACGAATAGAAAATCAGAGAAAACCATTTTCGGATTCTCTTCCCAGTCCAAAAGAAAGTGCAGCCTGACGTACTGGCACCAGATCATACACATGCATCGGGTGGGCGTGCCAGACACGAATGAGTGATGATGATGAATGATGTGCTTACTTACATAGCGCCTATCCTCGGTCGGAAACCAAGCTCAAAGCGCTTTACAAACACGGAGTCATTTGCACAACAGGCTGTCTACCCGGGTAGAGTCGACTGACGGGTGCCATTTAGGTACTCATCATTCGTTTCCTGTCATTCAACCAGATTTCAGGCACGCACTCACACGTACCCAGACAGACATGTGACATTTTACGTGTATGACCGTTTCGTTTATTTACCCTGCCATGAAGGCAGCCATACTCCGTTTTCAGGGGTGTGCATGCTGGGTATGTTCTTGTTTCTATAACCCACCGAACACTGATACGTATTACAGGATCTTCAACGTGCGTATTTGATCTTCTGCCTGCGTATAAACATGAAAGGGGTTCACGTGCTGGCAGGTCTGCACAGATGTTGATATGGGAGATCGGAAATATCTCCACCCTTACCCACCATGTGCCGTTACCGAGATTCGGATCTCGGACCCTCAGATTGAAAGTCCAATGCTTTAACCACTCGGCTATTGCGCCCGTCTATGTAGCGACCAGAAGTCATGCAACATTCCTGCAGACTGGTCTGGGGGTCTTTTATCCATGCTGCAGAGCAGCGCAGCTAGCAAAAACAGTGAAGGTTGAAAGCGAAAGGTTATGTGAAAAGACAGCCTTCGCCAGCACAACAAACATATCACGCACCCCCCAGAGAAACAGTCAATTGAAACTTAACCGCTCAAATTCAATGAAAACAATGCTCTCTCCTGTCACCCTCACTGTTACCAATATATTATCACACGAAACGTAACGGCCAACTTTACCAACACACAAGAAAACCATGAAAACTTTTGAGTTTTGAAGCATTTATGTTATGTATATTTTGAGTGATAAGTAAATAGATTCTTAACACTGCAACTTAACTGAATATCTATGGTACATATTTGAGGCTGGTGCTTGAACAACAACAAAAAATCAACCTCACCACAATTATTACCGCCACACATCACTTTTGTCTTAACCAACATCACAACCAATCACCACAATAAAACCGGTATTAATAACTGAACTCTTCCATGGGCAGGGTCACTCCCCACCACTTCGCTGCCCAAACTACACAGGCACCAGCCAGCATGGTGCCCACAGCAGACCTCTCTGACTGTTTGAACGGAAGGAACCTTTTCTACACTCTCCATAGGAACTTCACTTGCCAGTACTTCCATTCACTTCAGAAACGAGTACGAACCAGCACTAGTACTGAGTGTATTGTTGATTTCCGTATTGAAAATTATTCCCAGTTTATGATTTTCTTGCTGGAAAAAAGTTGCGATCCGATGAATCCTCTGTACCTGGAATATGTCAATGACGCTTCAGTAATCCAGGAATGGACAGGGTGTGAACGGTTATCCCTGAACAACCCGTGGGTACCTCGTTTGAGAATCAAACAGCCAGACATCCGCTTTCGCTTCAGTTTGGGTACCCTGGATAATTTCACTCTCATTTTTAAAGTTTCCACATTCCGTTTCAGAAACTTCGAAGAGTTTCCGTTCTTCATAACTGACAAATTAGGTGGGTATTTCATTTTCATGTTATTTTATTTTTTCACACATCGAAGTATCAGCTGCAAAATGAATGCGTAATAGTAACAGTTTCCGTCTGCATGTAGACAGAGAAAAGGAAAAGTGAAAAATAAAAAGAGAAAAGAAGCAATAAAAGATCTGTCATCTGTATCATAACAATGGACAATGGACCGACCCTATCTTCCCTTTTAATGTTTACATTTGTTTAGGGGTACGTTTCTCATCTCCTTTGCATGCATTGTGAATATAACAGTTATGGCAATTTCAGTGGCGGATATAACAGTTATGGCAAGTTCAGTGGCGGATATAACAGTTATGGCAAGTTCAGTGGCGAAATTTTAATCTCGTTTCACGCTTCGAACCACATGCAGGGCATCACACAAAATTGGTTTAATTTAGTTGTTATGGAGAATCATAATGCTACGTACAAACAGAATGCATAAAATGTTAGGCCATGATTAAGTCATCACAAACCCTCGTGTAATATTTACATATAAATGAGAATTATGCGTGACCAAATAAAACAAACTTAATGAAAACGTTTTGTTCAAGGAAATAAAAGATGGGACAAAAGAGGCAAGCGGGATACGTGCGTGACTCCCACTTGATCTGTCACACACCTACCGACAGAGGAACAAACAAGCAAACACCTTGTCACTGTTTGGACATTGCTGCATTACTACAGTGGTACATCATTATCATTTGAGGAGCTGTCTGTATTGTTGTGTGAAGAACACGCATAGGCGTGGATGATAGCTATTGGGGATGCAAAATTGTATTTTTTAAATTAAGTTAGATTGATTGATTGATTGATATAGATTCTTATATAGCGCCTATCCTCGGTCGGAGACCAAGCTCTGAGCGCTTTACAAACACGGGGTCATTTTCACAATATGCTGCCTACCTGGGTAGAGCCGACTGACGGCTGCCACCGGGCGCTCATCATTCGTTTCCTGTGTCATTCAATCAGATTTCAGGCACGCACACATACACACTCAGACAAACATGTGACATATAACATTTTACGTGTATGACCGTTTTGTTTATTTACCCCGCCATGTAGGCAGCCATACTCCGTTTTCGGGGTGTGCATGCTGGGTATGTTATTTCCATAACCCACCGAACGCTGACATGGATTACAGGATCTTTAACTTGCGTTTTTGATCTTATGCGTGCGTATACACACGAAGGGGGTTCAGGCACTGGCAGGTTGACCTGGGAGATCGGAAAAATCTCCACCCTTTACCCACCAGGCGCCACCGAGATTCGAACCCCGGACCCTCAGATTGAACGTCCAACGCTTTAACCATTCGGCTGTTTATAAGAACATTTAATAACGACAATATTTGAAATAATAATCTGAGTCGATAGTGGAATTTTAGCAAAACATTTTGTTTTGTGTCAAAAACAAAGTTTTTGTCAACACATTAAAGTGTCTGACTCAAATCACCCTAAGTATGACAATGATAATCTGAGAACAGTTTGTAAACCCGTGCACGTGAAGCGCGCATAGTTGTCAAGCAGTGAATTGATAAATGCTTCACGAATTGTTGCCACTGCATATATGGGTGGTAATTCAGCAGAAATTTAACACGTTTCTGGTGAAACTTTTTTCCAAAGGTGCTTTGATCTGATTCAAACATGTTCCCAGATGTTTTACAGATCAGTAGTAATGACAGCCATCTGTTTCAACGGCTGCACGGGCTGAGAAAAAATCAATCCTGGATCTACTTTCTGGCTTTTTTCCCCTTTTTGCAGGCCTTGCGCTGAAAAGTTGATGGAGCTGAACTGCTGGCATCTGTGCCTTTCTCCGTCACCGCCTTTCTTCAGAGGTTGTATGGTTCGCTTCTCAATGGCTTCCTCAGTCCCTTCTTTCACAGTGTGACTCTGGTGATCACGATTGTCGCTGACACTTTACCACCTGTTTATGTCTGTTACAGTGTAGATCATTTCTCCTTTGCGGTCTGAATTGAAGGAAGAGACGTCCGATTGCATGAGGTCCCGTCCGAATGTGGCCGTCCTTTGGGAATCGTGTCTCCTCCATCATCCTGGCATGGTCCAGCTATCTGCGTCATTGCTGGCTGAGGATTGACATCAGGCTTGTTGATCTGGCACTCTACGTATCACACAGTTTGGTGTTCAGAGGACTGACATCAGGATTGTTGATCTGGCACTCTACGGTATCACACAGTTTGGTGTTCAGAGGATTGACATCAGGATTGTTGATCTGGCACTCTACGGTATCACACAGTTTGGTGTTCAGCTTCTTCTCTTGCCTTAAGTAGGCTGCCTTGTGCCGATGCCTTGTACATCATTAGTTGGTATCCCTTCTGACGTTGTCACACTCACTTATTGAACCGTGACGGTGCCACTTTCCCAATTCTGGCATTGATCTCAGAATCAAAGTTCATGTTTCTGGATATGAAGGACATAATGAATTTGCAAGAAATCAATAAAACCAAGATTAGAGCCTTCGATAGATATGGATGGTGGCATGTTTAAATTATACCTATGTCCTCCCTCTTCTTTACACTGCAGGCCTTAAGGAATCTACGCATAGAGTAATTGATTTAAAAAAAAAAAAAATAGCGTGCGTGAGACAAGTGTGGCTTCATCAGCAAGCAGCTGTCTCTGAGTATGTGGCTGACTTGGGGTTTTGCGCGAAGGTGAGCTGGCTTGAAGAGCCCACCGTTTGATCTAGTGTGTAGGCAAACACGCTCTGTTGTCAGTTACGTAGGACAAGAGCATTGTGACGAAGACGTTAAGGATGCTCTACACCACTGACAGAAAGGAGATGTCTCACTTCTCCATTGACGCCAGCTATACACTGCATGTTGCTGTCAGTGACGGCGATCAAACTGCAGTTTGGGAGACAGCCTGTTTTTTTTCTGGAACCTTAAACAGTCCCCTCGTGCAAACAAGATCGATAATCTTGGTGAAGTCGACAAATGCCAAATTTACATATCTCTTTTGCTCATGGCATTTCTGTTGTAGTTGTCAGAGTGGATCGTGTCTACTGAATATTTTCCTGACTTGGATCCGCCCTTGGAGTGTGGGTGAACATATCCCAACAGGCTTTCTAGTCTGCAGATAAGGACTCTAGTTAATGCATTTCCTGCTGTACTCTCACGGGAAATGCCACGATAGTAGTCCACGAGCTGCGATCACCTTTGTTCTTGAAAAAAAGGTAAGCATTTTGGCATCTGGCGGGTCTTCACGAACTGATCCCTCTATTCAGCACAGACACAGGAGGTCGTGCAGATGGGGTAGCAGGACCGTTTTTCCAGCTTGGATGGATCACTTCTTGTGGAATGTGCCAGCCCCTGCAGCTTTAGAAGAAGCTACTGGCGAGGGCGTTGCTCTGCGACAAATGGTTTTCCATCGATTTTAGCGGCTTTATGCTTTTTGTTAATCATTCTTCTTCTTCTTCCTCTTCGTTCGTGGGCTGCTACTCCCACGTTCACTCGTATGTAAACGAGTTGGCTTTTACGTGCATGACCGTTTTTACCCCGCCATGTAGGCAGACATACTCCGTTTTCGGGGATGTGTATGCTGGGTATGCTCTTGTTTCCGTAAGCCACCGAACACTGGCATAGATTACAAGATCTTTGATGTGCGTATTTGATCTTCTGCTAGCGTATACACACGAAGGGGGTTCAGGCGCTAGCAGGTCTGCACATATTACGAGGGTCATTCAATAAATAAGGTGAATTTTTCGGTATAAGGACTTCTAATACAGATAGAAGCTTACTTTTTTCTTTTTTCAACGTAGTCTCCCAGCACTGTCACACACTTTTCCCATCTGTGCACAAGCTTCCATATTCCCTCAGCGTAAAAATCTTTGGACTGATGTCTCAGCCAGTCGCTCACAACACTTTTGACTTCATCGTCACTTTCAAAGTTCGTGCCTCTCGTGAACGCTTTCAAGGGACCAAACAGGCGAAAGTCTGAAGGGGCAAGGTCTGGGCTGTAAGGGGGATGAGGGAGCAGTTCCCAGCCCAGCTCGTTGATGGTCTGCACCGTTCGGGCTGCTGTGTGAGGCCTTGGGTTGTCATGATGCAAGATGACTCCTTCTGACTGATGACCCCTGCGTTTGTTCTTTATGTCTTTCTTGACCTGCCTCAGCAGTTCACAGTAGTTGGCACTTTTCACAGTGCTTCCTTTCTCAAGGAATGAAATGGTGATTGGGCCTTGCATATCCCAAAAAACGGTGAGCATCACCTTCCTCGTGGACCGCTGGGACTTGAACTTCTTCTTCACTGGAGAGCCTACGTGCTTCCACTCCATGGACTGCCGTTTGGACTCAGGCTCATAGTGCCAAACCCATGTCTCGTCACATGTGACCACCTTCTTCAGAAACTCATCACCATCCTTCTCATAGCGGCAGAGACACTGCTGGGACAACTCGACCCTCCTCTGTTTGTGCTCTTTGGCACCCACCGGCAGCTGACCTTCGAGTAGCCAAGGTCATCATGGACAATTTTGTGTGCTGTCCCAACAGATAAGCTCAAAGTCCTTGCAATGTCATCCACTGTCACCCTTCTGTCAGACTGAATGAGGTCATTGACTGATTCGATCACCTCAGGAGACCTCACTTCTGTAGGCCTTCCAGGCCTGTCTTCATCCTCAACACTGCTCCGTCCTTCTTTAAACAATTTAGCCCACTTGTAGACATTTTTTCGGCTGAAACATGTGGCACCATACACAGTTGACATTCTCCTATGAATTTCAACTGGTTTGCACCCTTCAGCAACCAAAAACTTGATAACTGACCGCTGTTCAATCCTGGAGCATGCTTCTTGGTCGGCCATCTTTGTTAATCGCCAAAACTCTCAAATTTTTTTAATCTACAAAACAAATTAAATCCATGTGAAAAAGAAGTAAAAAAAAAAAAAAAGAAAAAAAAGAAAAAAGAAGTAAGCTTCTATCTGTATTAGAAGTCCTTATACCGAAAAATTCACCTTATTTATTGAATGACCCTCGTATGTTGGCCTGGGAGATCGGAAAAATCTCCACCCTTTACCCACCGGGCGCCATTACCAAGATTCGAACCCGGGATCCTCAGATTGAAAGTCCAGCGCTTTAACTACTCGGCTATTGCGGCCGTCATTAATGATTAAAACACGCCTGTAACATTCCCAGAGTGTGAGGCCTGTTAGCAGTCTGAGCAGATATTCATCCACTGTCTGCACACGTCCCAGTGATAGTTTGATTTTCATCCATTGGCTGTCTGCACACGTCCCAGTGATAGTTTGATTTTCATCCACTGTCTGTACACTTCCCAGTGATAGTTTGATTTTCATCCACTGTCTGCACACGTCCCAGTGATAGTTTGATTTTCATCCACTGTCTGCACACGTCCCAGTGATAGTTTGATTTTCATCCACTGTCTGTACACTTCCCAGTGATAGTTTGATTTTCATCCACTGTCTGCACACGTCCCAGTGATAGTTTGATTTTCATCCATTGGCTGTTTGTTCACTTCCCAGTGATAGTTTGATTTTCATCCATTGGCTGTTTGTTCACTTCCCAGTGATAGTTTGATTTTCATCCATTGGCTGTTTGTTCACTTCCCGGTGATAGTTTGGGTCTGGGCCTTGGCTGACTGCAGTGTTTTATTTATTTCTTTTTATTCTTTTTTTTCTTGATCCTTTTTGTTGTGGTTATTCAGATTTGTTTTTTTTGTAGGACTCAGTAGCTTCGTTTCAGGGAGACTAGCTCATTCTGCATTCTTCATTTCCTTATTAATAAATGCATCAATCATAGTACTGTAGATGGCAGAAAGCAAGGTAAATCTGGAGGTAGACCTGGACTTGGAGAAATGGGTAAGGGGCTGTCACGCGTGCTATAGCGGACGTGTATCCTCCCATCAATACTCTACTGCAGACGCCACAACATAAACAAGCCCACGTAGAAATAAGTTTAGTAATGCATTTTAATGTATGCTTGTATTTATATGAATGTATGAAGCAATATAGAATTTTTTTTATCAGAGGTACACCCTTATTTATTTGCACAAAGTAGCCACAAGAACACTGATAAGTGTGGCGACACACTGTCTGTGGCTAGATAAAATACCTCAGGTTCACTTGGATGATGACCATCCCAAACCTACCCCCTCCTACCAGAACGGGTAAGTTATTTCAAAGCAACCGTTTACTTCTCTCTCACACACTCTCTCCACAGGAATGTATATGTGTATGTCAATGTGGGTGCTTTACACTGCGCTGTGCTGTGCTGTGCTGTGCTGTGCTCTGTGTGTGTGTGTGTGTGTGTGTGTGTGTGTGTGTTATTTTGCAGCAATCTTCCATACTCCAATAGGAGTGAAAGGATGATTAAAACTTGAAACTTGTGTGTGAATTTTGAACAAGTGATAATAATTGTTACATAAAAGAAAAGACAAAAACAAGCAACAAAAAAACAAAAAAACAAAAACGAAAAAAAACCACAAAAAAACAACAAGCCCCCCCCCCCCCAAAAAAAACAACAACAAAACAACAACAACAAAAAACAAAAACAAAAAAAGAAAAGAAAAAAAACAACAAAACATAGCACAAAAGCCACGAGCGAAAATTGTCTGGAAGCACTGAATTGTCTTTCCCTTTTGTTCTAAAAAATGTCACCGCCACACACATGAAGGGGCCCTTGCTGACGCTGGCAGACTGAAGACGAAGCGGCCCTAAGTACCGAAGTCAGCAGAGACCTCAACGGACCCATCGCTAGTACCAAGAGGCGGGTCAGTGGTCTGGAACCACCACGTAACTGAAATAGTTTCTACCAACATTGCAGCAACCAGCTTTGAGTGCATTGAAAGACGGCAGATGTGGTGTAGCGTATATGGATTTGTCCGAACGCAGTGACGCCTCCTTGAGCTACTGAAACTGAAACTGAAACTGAAAGACGCTTTAAGCAAACCAAAGCAATCGATGAGTGAAAATGATCCAGATGTATCGAGCATTACGAACACATCAGTTTGTTTCTTCTTTTTTGCAAGAAAGAAAGTGAAATTCAATTTACAAAATATTATCATTTGTTGCCTGCATCTTTTCGCACGTCCCACCACTTCGATGCCATAAAATTGTTGAACAATTATCTCCCTTCTCCATTGTATAACAAATGCCACAAAGACAACCCGCCATTTACCATATATCACAGATTATATATACATCATATAACAAATGCCACAAAGACAACCCGCCATTTACCATATATCACAGATTATATATACATCATATAACAAATGCCACAAAGAAAACTATATACATCATATAACAAATGCCACAAAGACAACCCGCCATTTACCATATATCACAGATTATATATACATCATATAACAAATGCCACAAAGACAACCCGCCATTTACCATATATCACAGATTATATATACATCATATAACAAATGCCACAAAGACAACCCGCCATTTACCATATATCACAGATTATATATACATCATATAACAAATGCCACAAAGAAAACCCGCCATTTACCATATATCACAGATTATATATACATCATATAACAAATGCCACAAAGACAACCCGCCATTTACCATATATCACAGATTATATATACATCATATAACAAATGCCACAAAGAAAACCCGCCATTTACCATATATCACAGATTATATATACATCATATAACAAATGCCACAAAGAAAACCCGCCATTTACCATATATCACAGATTATATATACATCATATAACAAATGCCACAAAGACAACCCGCCATTTACCATATATCACAGATTATATAATATCACAGATTATATATACATCATATAACAAATGCCACAAAGAAAACCCGCCATTTACCATATATCACAGATTATATATACATCATATAACAAATGCCACAAAGAAAACCCGCCATTTACCATATATCACAGATTGGTGTGTGTCCATCGAGATCGATGATGACCATCGTTGTCATCCAGCTGGGGGATGGTGGGAGAGTGGTGGTGGAGGGGGCGGGGGGGGGATGCTCATGAATCTATCTGTGAATGCGCAGATGGCTGAATAGTCCAATCTGCGCACGAAATGTTCGCTGACAGTTGGGGCAGACAAAGACAGGCATATCATTGTCAGGGAGCCTGTTTGCCCGTGACTTTCTGGCCTGCCTCTTCTGAACAGCTACAGCAGTCCTGTTGGCCTCGCACAACTTGGCGCCTTTGTGCACAGCAGCGCGCCATTTGTCACGGTCCACTGCAGATTCTTCCCAGGAGTCAGGGTTGATATCAAACGCTTTCAGAGAGACTTTCAGAGTATCTCTGAAGTGCTTCTTCTGACCTCCGTGTGATCTCTTCCCTTGTTGCAGCTCGCCATAGAAGAGCCTTTTGGGCAGCCGATGGTCTGGCATGCGTGCCACGTGTCCAGCCCAGCGAAGCTGGGGCTGCATCAGGATGGTGAAGATGCTGGGAAGGGTGGCTTTTGCAAGCACCTCCGTGTCTGGGGTCCTGTCTTGCCACTTGATGTTCAGTAGCTTCCTTAGGCATGTTGTGTGGAAGTGGTTCAGCTTCTTGGCATGTTGTTGGTACACTGTCCAAGTTTCGCAGGCGTACAGTAGTGTGGGGAGAACTACTGCTCTGTAGACCTTTAGTTTGGCCTCAAGACCAATGCCTCTTCTGTTCCAGACATTTGCATAGAGTCTACCAAAAGTTGCGCTTGCTCTTGCAATCCTGACGTTCACTTCATCGTCAATGGTCGCATTTCGTGACAGTGTGCTGCCAAGGTATGTGAACCGCTCCACCGCACTGAGTCTCTGACCGTTGACTGTGATGTTGGGCTCAACGTGGGGTTTCCCTGGGGCTGGCTGATGGAGAACTTCAGTTTTCCTCGTGCTGATGGTAAGGCCGAAGTTTCTGTTGGCAGTGGCAAACTTGTCGACGCTGAGTTGCATGTCAGCTTCAGATCCAGCGTTGAGGGCACAATCATCAGCAAACAAAAAGTCTCTGATGATGTCTGTCATGACCTTCGTTTTTGCTTGAAGCCTTCTGAGGTTAAACAGCTTGCCATCTGTTCGGTACTTTAGGCTGATTCCAACATCGCCATCTCTGAAGGCATCAGTAAGCATTGCAGAGAACATGAGGCTGAACAGTGTTGGCGCCAGGACACAGCCTTGCTTGACACCATTTGTGACAGGAAAAGGAGCAGATGTTTCGCCATTGTCCTGGACTCGAGCCTGCATACCTTCCTGGAATTGGCTGACCAAGGAAATAAATTTCCGAGGGAATCCGTACTTGGCCATGATCTTCCACAGTCCCTCTCTACTCACGGTGTCGAAGGCCTTAGTGAGGTCGACATAGGTGGAGAACAGATAAGCATTTTGCTCCTGACATTTCTCTTGCAGCTTCCTTGCAGCAAACACCATGTCGGTGGTTCCGCGCTCTTTCCGGAATCCACACTGGCTCTCAGGCAAATGACCTTGGTCAAGGTGTGCTGTGAGGCGGTTTAGTAGGATCCTGGCAAGTATCTTGCCTGGATGGAGAGCAAGGAAATGCCCTGATGGTTATCACAGGCTGGCCGGTTCCCCTTTCGCTTGTACAAGTGAATGATAGATACATCTTTGAAATCCTGGGGGATCGTCTCTTCTTTTCACATGAGTGAGTACAGCTGATGGAGCTTCTCAGTCAGCACAGTGCCTCCATCCTTGTAGACCTCTGCTGGTATGGAGTCTGAGCCAGGTGCTTTGCCACTGGATAGCAGACGGATTGCTTTCTGGGTCTCAAGAAGTGTTGGCGGATCGTCCAGTGCTTCGTTGATGGGGATTTGTGGGAGACGGTCTATGGCTTCATCATTAAATTTTATGGAGGAAGGGCGATTTAAGACACTGTTGAAGTGCTCAGCCCAGGGTTCGAGAATGTTCTCCTTCTCGGTGATCAAGGTATTCCCAGCTGCACTGAGGAGGGGGGATGATCCTGAGGATGTGGGGCCATAGACTTCTTTTAAGGCATCATAGAACCTCTTCATATCGTGCCTGTCAGCATATCCCTGGATCTCATCAGCTTTGTCACTCAGCCATGAACAGTCCTGCGGATGGCATTGTACGCATCCTTTTTTGATGTGGACTTTGAGTTGCTCAGGTAGGCTTGATGCAGACGGCGTTTCTCATCCAGAAGCTGCTTGATTTCATCACAGTTTTCATCAAACCAGTCTTTGTGCTTTCTGGTCATGGGTCCCAGGTTCTCTGAAGCTGTACTATAGATCAGCTCACGCAGGGTCCTCCAGTCAGACTCCACATTCTGGTTGTCCAGAGAGGCGGATTCCAGACGATCTTCCAGCAGCTCCACAAAGGTCTGTTTGATGGTGATGTTTTTCAGCTTAGCAATGCTGAGCCTTTTTGGAGCCTTCTGGCCTTGGGGGCGTCTCTTGAGTTGGATTCGAATATTCAGCTTCGAGACTACAAGGCGATGGTCTGTCCAACACTCGGCGCCGCACATCGCTGCTCCTGTCGATGAAGAACGACCCTATGGCCTGAACCGCCTGCGTGCAGGTCTGCGGCTGCGACTGCCAGTGTACCCACACCTGTCGTTTCGTCGCTCGCCTGTCGCCACAGGACTTGTGGGTTATGAAAGGATGAAGGTTGAAAGGTCATTAAGGATGACTGATGACTTGCGCGATGAGTTTCTTTAAAGTGAAGAGGAGTTGCGCAACGTCGACCTCACTCTCTCGTCCGGGTTCACCAATTTCCAGTGGCAAGACTAAGTCGAGACTAACAATCAAGAGACACACACTGATGACGCAGTAATAAACAAAGGAAGCACGACGAACAGAACAGAGCAAAACGAGTCAACAGGTTTGGAACATTATGCTCTTACCTACAGCGACGTGAGTTCAGAGACCAGCGGAAGCTCCAATACCACGGAGACGTACACACGACAGAGTCTCTAGCCAGAAGAGTGTCCATGAAAACTCTGAACGAATGAAGGAAAATGCACGCTCTGGCCAGGATGTTCTGTAAAAGAACTAAGAGTGCCTGTACATAAACACCGAAACGTAGAAACAGTCCCAGCTGGCGGACACTCAGTCGTTCGTTTGCAGAGAGTAACAGCAGCAGCAGCCAAACGCGATCTCCATCCCCGTCCTTCTCCAAGGACCGACTCCCTTCGAGAGAAGCTGGAAGTACAAGCAAATATACGAAATACAAGAACTCCGCTCACTCAAACACAAACAACTAATTTGCACAAGATAGAAGTGGAACAAAACGAAACGATACAAACATGAATTTCCCTCCACGTCCAAACGCTCAACCTCGTGCATCAGCAACTGGTAACAACACACCCGCCTCTAAAAACAAGCCAAGCGGCCCACCAGCCTCCGCAAGCTTCACCTGCCGAGCGAAAAGAACAAGGGAATTCGACCCCCCATCTGAGCAAAATAGATGACAAATACACCGCGACCACTAGGTCATACGTGACAGGGTGTAAGTGCTCCAGATGTGACGTCAGTCGCTGGGTCACTGGTGGCCTTTCCAACATACATAATCTTTCCATTTGGAGCAGTTTTGTCTTGATTTTTTAGCAACCAAAAAGTGAGAGTGGTCTGAATCACAGACAGCACTGGTGTAGACTTCATATTTTGAAAGTTTTCACAGGGGACGTACAGCCCACCAACAGCAGTTGTTCTGATTTCCTTTTCCTTGGTTTTGTATTTGCATTCTCAAGTTTACTTGACATCACGATAGGCATTAACTGTGAGGACATCTGCTAGTATCATAACAGACATGTTTTCGGTATTGAAATACAGTCAAATATACATGTTGAAATGGCGAATTTATGGTGGGTACTGCAGTCACGCAACAGACATAATTTAATGATTATGTTATATAGCAAACTGCAGTTGCATAGCGGGTTTCAATGGCAATTCTAAATTAGATACTGCATTTTCGAACGTCTTTTGATAGAACGTAATATTTGACAAAACAGCCAAGTTATACACATTTTAACGGCAATATTGCGCTAGACTCTGTAGGAAAGGTATAGATAATGTTGCAATGGCAATGTTATGTTTGACGTACCTGTCACAATATACATTTTAGCAAGACTGTTATGTTAGACACTACAGTAAAAAACAAACAAACAAACAACAACAACAAAAACAAGGTAATTACAAATCTATGTTGGACATACCAGTCACAGCATATGAATAGGGCACCGCAGTCTCAATTGACATGTTTTAATAGCAGTGTCATCGCAGAAACTGTAGTCATGATGGAATTGTTTTGATCTCATTGTTTTCTTAGACTTTAGCAGGCATAAAACAACATTGCTTTGCTATGTTAAATGCAATGGTCACAGAACTGTTTCACTGACACTGCTCGCTTTGCCATCACAGTGAACCAGACATGTTTTCATGGCATTGTTACACATTTTAGACATCGCAGTCCCCAAATATTTGAATTGTATTGTTATGTCACACGCTGAAGTCAGCCACTGTTTCCTTGCTGACCTGTCATGTGACATCGCCTTTGTGAACTATGCGAGGGGATCATCTGCCAAATAATCATATGACACCATCTTCTGCTGGCAGGCTTTGTTCAGTCTCATGGATGGAAACCTGTTTACGGAGAGTACCACAGCCAGGCGGATATATTCTCCAGCTATGGTTGTGTGCGTGTTCCCCGGGGTCACGTCATTATGGTCAGCTTTCGACACTTGCATCTCATGCCTGGACAACAGTTCGCCGTCACTGAACGGGCAAGAGTGTCAATAAAATTTGAGCAATTCAACATCCCTGGTCCGTGGATACACAGGAAAAGGAAATTTTGCTTTATAATGTCCTCGGCCACGATTCCTAATTTCCGTTTTGGATATCGATTGTTATTTTCCTTTCACAAGGTATGTTGTTTATACGTGAAAAATGAAATGATGTATTTACTTAGAATGGTGATGATTTATTAACATTTTTATACTGCCAGAGCCTAAAATTAAAGCTATTTAGGCAGTAACTGACCTGCATGCTATTTAAAAAAAGGATCATTATATACATGAACTAAATATGAGATTGCCTGGCAATGAAAATAAAGACCAAGAAAAATACAAAAGATCCGATACTGAAACATACATGTTAGTTCCTAAGTACACTGCATAAAACAAATCACAATAAGATACAGCATCACATACACTAGATTTGCCACAAATAATCCAAACGGGGGTACTGCATAAAAACCTGTACCCAAGACAAAAGTTGGCAGGGATAAGTAAACTATAAATATGATTATTTAAAAAAAAATTACAGTAAGATTACGATATTAATTACAGGAGCAAAAATATCTGTATGTGTACAGCCCAATGCAGTGAATAAAACGTCACTTTGTGAAAAAAAAGGCATCGGAGCCCGAGTGAAGTGGATACAATTTGACCCATTATATAAAACATTACGATAAGACTAAATGTACAATTACAATGTACGAGCATTCGAATCACACATTATACATGTTAATGCAGAGTTAAGGAAAAAGCAATGTAGGCTTATACTACAACCATTATAAACATAAGAGGTAGACCAGAATACCGTTCCAGCATTGCTCCAGCATCCCTAACGGCTCTCAGAGCAATGGAGGGGCGCCATCCAGGCCATTGGTAGCACCTTACAACTGAAAAGTTAATAGCATGCATAATCAATATATACATAAAAAGTATTAAGTTCCACAAAGTTAAAAGAGGCATCCGGGCATTAATGTACGAATCAAATGTACGCATTTATAAGGAAAAATATACTAAGTAGACTTACTTTATCTCAATAATTAATTTAACAATACTACCACCACCAACACCATCACCACCACCATCACCATCGCCATCATCACACAAATACAATAATATTATTTAACATGATTTAAAATGAAGATTAAACAAGGAAAACATTCAAACCAGGAAAGCTCCCAACACAAGTCAAAACGAAAACCAAGGCCACACCAGGAGCGAACCCACTAACAAAACGTCCCCGAACGCAAACTGATGGAGGCAATGAATGTACAAACAAGACGTATCTTGGTTATACACTCACCACCCCTACCCGCCCCCGTCCCAAAACACCCCGCCAAAAAACTCAATCCCAACACAACCCCGAAACCCGCCCTGGCCCAAGGAAAACAGAACTATTTTCAATACAGCTGTCTAAACCAGATGGCCAACACTGCTCCTAAGCAGTTCCTGGAGGAACACTCCCACAACTCTCCAGCCGAGTATTGGGTGCCTAGTTAAAAGGCTCTGTCTGTTCAAAAGAATGATATACTTCCTGGACAGTACCTGTAAAACAGGCATCTGGTATAAAACACAGTTACATGCGATAATATGAGTAAAAGTAAGCAGTTGACCGTAACTGCAGCTTTGTAGTGTAAATCTGGTTTTAAAAGTTTTTGCTCTGAGGCGGTAAAATAGTGGTAAGAGTTCTTTAGGAAGCTTAGGAAATGTTCCTTTTCTACTGATGTCAAAGAAAGCTTAGGAAATGTTCCTTTTCTACTGATGTCAGTTTCAACCCGGTCCTTCCCTTCTGCTAACTTTCTATACTGATCTTTCCAGAATTCCATGGTGACTAGCTTCAGTTTAGCAGTGGCCTCACTAACTGTCAGGCCAATGTCATTTGTTACACTGGGAAGATTAGCACCGGCCTTAGCTGCTCTACTTGTACTTTCATTACCTCATATGGCTGTGTGACTTGGGATCCACTGCACGGACACTTTACAGTTGCGACAGCTCAGTTGATGAATGATAGTATGTATTTCTATTACAATGTCTTTTCGATTTTTCTTTGGGCAATACAGAGACTGGAGAGCTGATCTTGAGTCAGTTGGAACAACAACGTCAGACAGAGCTCGTGGAGAATCAGCAATGAATGAAAGAGCCCTCAAAATGGCAGACAATTCTGCAGAAAAAATCGATACATCGTCGTTGAGACGAAACTGTTTTGTTACATTAATGCCTGGAAAGTAAAATGCACACCCGACACGTCCCTCTTCAAGCTTTGAGCCATCGGTATAAATCTTAAGTGAATGAAAGAATTGTGAATATATTTTTGTCAGAGCAACTGCTCCAAATAAGACAGGATTTGAATTTTTGGAGAAGGAACCAAGATCCCACTAATCGTAGCTTTTTCCATAAGCCAAGGTGGGAAAGGATAGTTTGGGATAGGTACAATTTGTTGTCTACTCAATTTAGCTTTTTGACATAGTTCCCTAGTAAAGTTTCCAACAGACTCTGTCTGAGCATCAAACCTGGGTGTTTTTTTCCTACTTGATAGTGCTGGATCATATCTGTTTGCTCTCATAGTGTACTGTGTAACTCTAAGTTTTCTGATAAGTTCTAATGGGAGCCAGCCAACCACCCTATAAATAACTTCCCGTGGAGAACTATTAGGTACGTCTAAAGCGTATCTTACATTCCTTTGTTTGCAGCTTAGTAAGGGTTGAGGGGCTGGATGCATAAAAGGCCTCTTGACCATAAGACAGGTGACTACGTACTAATGCTCGTATAATCTGAACAATGTTCTTATGTCTTACCCGAGCAGCAGATTTGAGAATCTTTATGATGTTCCAGACTGAGTTTGTTTTTGCAATGAGATGTTTGATATGTTCCTTCCAGGTCAGTTTGGCATCGATAATGAGTCCTAAGAATTTAACTTGTGCAGAACAACTGATCCTGTGGTTATTTATATGAATATATAAATCTTCTTTATTGTACCTGCTTCTATTAAAAACCATAAAAATGGTCTTTTCTGCAGCTAATTCAAAGCCATTATCCTTCATATAATTAACTATCAAATCAACATTTTTTGAAAACGGTTCCTGACTACCCTAACAACGTACTGAGATTTCAAATTTTTATAATTTTCATTTGTCCATAGTGCCAAGTCGTCTGCATATAGAATAGTTTACGCATTTTTTGAGTGGAACAGTGTGAATATCATACAACATGATATTAAACATAACTGGTGCAATAATACTGCCCTGAGAAATCCCCACATCTGTTCTTCTGGAGTCAGACAATGTTATTCCCACCCTTACTTTAAAAGAACTTTCTTGCAAGAAAGCCTTACAGAAAGCGCACATTCTCCGATTTATACCTACTGTGGACATTTTGTGCAGTAGCTTTGCATGCCAGACGGAATCAAGAGCCCGCCGCACCTCATAAAACGCTGCCATTGTTGTCCTATTTCTAGCCAAAGACTGCTTAACATGTGATGCTAGTTTGACTATGTGGTCTACGCATCCACGACCTCTTTTGAACCCTGCCTTGCCAAGATGGGGGGGGGGGGGGGGGGGTTAATGAGATAGGACGGTAGCTGTTGGGATCACTGGGAGACTCCCTGTTTAGGGACTGCAATCACAGTTGCCTGCTTCCATGCACAGGGAATGGTACCAGTATCCCAACAGCGGCTGTACAGGAGTGATTTTAGAGGTCGGTGACGTATCATTTCGTATGATACTGGGTCAGGTCCTGTGGCTGTCTTCACGTTTTTGACCTGCTAAATGCAGCTTTTAAGTTCTTCAAGAGAAAAATCAGCATTGAGTGGTGAATTGGGGTCTGGATCGTTTTGATGATGTCATCATCTCTTCATTCCTTTGTTCGTTCACTTATTCATTTATCTATGTATTTATCTATCTATTTGTTTCGCCAGTGACTTACACTGTATTATAAGAAGCGAAATGCCATCAAAATACGTCAGTGCCCCATGGTTAAATAGATTGGTTGCTAAATGAACATACGAAGTCTTATGCGTCACTTCCTAACATTTCTACAGGCGGATTTAACATCACACCGATATTGCATATGGCATCACCGACACACTTGGTCACATAAACATTTTCTGACCTTCTATAATTGATATCTTCAGTTGAGACAAACAATATTCAGACGAGTTGTCTAAGAGACAATCTCTCTCTCTCTCTCTCTCTCTCTCTCTCTCTCTCTCTCTCCCACACACACACACACACACACACACACACACACGATGATGGAGTCTCCCGTCGGTCCGACGGATGAGTAGGCAGGCAGGCTTATCTGTCGGTGTGTGTCCTCATATGGGAGAAGAGGCCGATTCTGGATGCGCAGCACTTCCCACAGGTGTTGCAAGGGAAAACGTCTCCAGAAGTTGAGCCCTGCTTCCTTTGCTCACGCTTCTCCTTAATGGCCAGCATTCTCTTGTTTTCAAACGTCTTTATGCCACTTGAGCACAGCATCCTCCAGCGACAGCGGTCAAGGGTATCAGTTTCCCAGGAAGCGATGTCTATGTCACAGGCTTTGAGGTTTGACTTCAAGATGTCCTTGAAGCGCTTGCGGGGTCTTCCAAGTTCACGGTGGCCTTCCTTCAGCTGGCCATACAAAAGCATCTTCGGGATCCTGCTGTCTGTCATGCGGACAACGTGTCCTGTCCAGCGTAGCTGGCACTGGATCAGCAGGCTTTCGATGCTGGGCAGGCCGCTCCTCTCTAGGACATGGAGGTTGGAGACCCTGTCTTGCCACTTTATGCTGAGGATCTTTCGTAGGCATCTCTGGTGAAACTGCTCAAGTTGTTGAATGTGACGGCGATACGTCGTCCATGTTTCACAGCAGTACAACAAGCTGGTCAGCACAACAGCTCTGTAGGTTTTCATCTTGGTGCTGAGCCTGATGCCTTTGTTGTTCCACAGCCTGTTGTTGAGTCTGCCAAAGGCGGAGCTGGCCTTGGCGATGCGCAGCGTCACTTCTGCATCAAGGGCTCCGTTGCTGCATAGGGTGCTGCCCAGGTAGCAAAACTTGTCGACTGATTTGATCTCTGTGTCATTGATCTTGATTGCAGGTGGGGGGGAGGCACTGGCGTTCTGTGAGCTAGCCGGTTGGTACATGGACTCGGTCTTGCTGAGGCTGATGGTGAGTCCAAAGCGCCTGCAGGAGGTTGAGAACCTGTCCATAATGAACTGCATGTCCTCATGCGTGTGTGCAGCAAGCGCACAGTCATCAGCGAAGAGGAACTCTCTCATCAGTGCCTCAAACACCCTCGACCTGGCATGGAGTCACCGCAAGTTGAAAAGTTTGCCATCTGTGCGAAACTGAATGTAGATGCCCCGGTCACAGTCTTGGAAGGCGTCAGTCAGCATGGCAGAGAAGAGAATGGAGAACAGTGTGGGTGCCAAGACGCAGCCCTGCTTCACTCCATTTACCACAGGGAACGGATCCGACATGTCAGTATTTTCCTGTACTCTCGCTTGCATGCCATCGTGGAAAGACGCAATCAGCTGGATTAGGCTCTCTGGGCAGCCGAACTTTAGGAGGATCTTCCACAGACCATGGCGGTTCACTGTGTCAAAGGCCTTAGTCAGGTCTACAAAGACCATGTGGAGCTCCCTGTTCTGCTCACGGCACTTCTCTTGCATCTGGCGTACAGCAAACACCGTGTCACATGTTCCCCTGCCTGAGCGGAAGCCGCACTGTGCTTCAGGGATGACTGTGTTGGAGACATGGTCAACCAGTCTGTTCAGTATGATGCAGGCGAAGATCTTGCCGGCGATGCAGAGGAGAGAGATTCGACGGTGGTTATCGCAGGATGTTTTGTCTCCCGTTCGTAAATGTGGACAATTGAAGCATCCTTGAAATCCTGGGGGACTTCCCCTCTCTCACAGATAGACTGGAACAGGGCAATCAGCTTGTCTGTCAGCACCTCGCCTCCATACTTGTAGATGTCAGCCTGGATTCCATCCGCTCCTGGTGCTTTTCCTGACGTTGTCAGCTTCAGGGCCTTCTGGGTCTCGACCTTGGTGGGAGGGGCAGCTAGCGAGTCATTGACTTGTAGCTGTGGGAGGGCTGCAATTGCCTCGTCAGATACGGACGAGTCCCTGTTGAGGAGGGTGTTGAAGTGCTCTGTCCAGCGGGCACGGATGTCTTTCTTGTCTGTCAGGAGGGTGGTCTGGTCCGAGGCTCGGACAGGGGTTGATCCTGTGACTCTCGGCCCATACACAGCTCGGAGACCATCATGGGAGGTCTTCATGTCGTGAGCATCAGCAGCGGACTGAAGCTCTTCGGATTTTCTATCCCACCAGGTGTTCTTCATCTCACGCAGCCTCTTCTGTACGAGTTGCTTGGTTTGCAAGAACTGGTTCTCCTTCCTCTGGCAGTCTTTATCGGAAATATGATCCTGATGCCGTATATGCAGTGTGTTCAGGAGCTAGAAGATTCCAGAGTCGTTCTCGTCAAACCAGTCTTTGTCGCTCCTCTGTACAAAGCCGAGTGTGTCAGTTGCTGCTGTGTACGCAGCATCTCTAAAGGTGCTCCATACCTCTTCTACATCAGTCGATGCAGGAATTTCTTGGAGAGCTGCTTGGATTTGCTGCTGCAGCACGTCCTTGGTGATAGGGAGGCGGTGGATATTCAGCTTTCTAGGGGCTTTCTGCCTGGCTGGTTGAAGCTTGCATGCAAGTCTGATGTTCATCTTGCTGCGTACCAGGCGATGGTCCGACCAACAGACTGCTCCTCTCATGCAGCGTGTAGTGGAAACATCACCTCTGTCCCTCTGCCGGACAATCACATAGTCCAGCATGTGCCACTGCTTGGAGCGGGGGTGCATCCATGTGTTCTTGTACTTGTCCGCTTGTTGGGAGAGGGTGTTGGTGATGGTCAGTCCATGCTGCGCACAGAGCGAGAGCAAAAGCAGTCCGTTGGAGTTGCACTTGCCAGTGCCGTGCTGTCCTAGGACTTTTGGCCATGAGGAGAAGTCCACGCCGACGTGGGCATTGAAATCCCCAAGGATGATCAGCCTGTCCTTTCTGTCTACCACTGAAATGGTGCGGCTGAGCTCCTCGTAGAAAGCTTCTTTGATGTCATCAGGGTTGGTCATCGCCGGGGCATAGCAGCTGATGACTGTGGCGAAGCAATCCTTGGACAGCTTCAGACGCAGGGTCATCAACCTGTCGTTTATCCCACGTGGAAGGCTGTCAAGCTGTCATGCAAGTTTGGTTCGTATGGCAAAGCCCACGCCTGAGGTTCCTGGGGTGCCATCTGGCTTCCCAGTGCAGTAGAAGGTATAGCCCCCTCCATCTTCCTCCAGCTGGGTTTCACCCGCAAACCTGATTTCGCTCAGGGCTGCTATGTCCACCTGGTAGCGATCAAGCATTCTAGCAATGAGCGCTGTGCGCCTTTCTGGTCTGTCGTCTCTTGTCTAAAAGGGTGCGAACATTCCAGGCACCCAGAGTCAGGGCATGACTCCTGGTTCTATTCTTCTGTTGTTTTCGACCGCTATTGTTGGATGTCCAAGTAGGTGCGGTTTCCTACCAGGTACTAGGTGAGGCAGGCTTTGGGGATCCTTTTATCTCCCCTTCCCCATGTGGGGAGAGCAGTGCTGTCCCTAAAAAGGGCTGCTCTGACGCTGTGGGAGGATACGGGCGCCGCATCTGCTCCAGTCTACGGCGGACGACCATCACCCCACAGCCGCCTGCGTGCAGAGTCGTGACTAGGAACTGCCAGCAGCATCCTCTGCCTGTCCCCGTTACCACTTCTCCATTGCCGCAGGGTTTGGGAAAGCTGGGAATTGAAGGGCTAGCTCGTCGTTCCAACATTAGCCTGACCAGCACAAGTGACTTTTTTTTTTTTAGTGAGGAGGAGTTGTGCAGTCCCTTCCCCACTCTCGCCTACCGACGCTCACAGTCCCACAGGTGCAGATACTGCCACGTGTAGGACGGCCTCGGCAGGTGCAGGTTTTTTTTTCGGAGCTCCGTCTCCTAGGGGGACTTCCAGCCAAGGATAAGAGCTCCCCCTGCCCTTTGGTCATCCTCTTCCACCTTCACAGCCGTTGGGAAAGGTTTCCTCCTCCGCCTGGTCCGTCGTTGGGAGACTTCACATGCGGCAGGTAGTACTGGGTTACATGGTACCAGTAGCAATCGCTATGCCCCTGACCTGACACACACACAAAAAAACAACAACAAAAACACACACACACTTCTCAATAATCACACCCATTCATTTGTCAGTTGAGAGAGGACACAGTGTGTGCGCAAGGCAGTCGTTTCAGTTCTGACCAGTCTTTAATTAATTAATGCAACTTTGGAAGAATCTGTCTTTTCACCTTAACTCTTCAGAAATTTAAGTTGGCTGGAAAAAAAAGAGAGGGACCTTCTGAGGTAGAGCTGATAGTGTATGAGAATAACCAAAATAAAGATAATCTGCATTTAGCTTTCACCGAATGAAGTACAAATGAATGAACACTGAAAAGATCCGCTTTCGTGTCAGTTTCACCCACCCAACCACGAACCACGCCTACCCAACCACGAACCACAACCACGCCTACCCAACCACGAACCACCCAACCACGAACCAACCAACCACGCCTACCCCTCACAACCCCACCCTTCGCCCCTCCAACACTGATGTGAAAAAAAAAAAAAGAGAAAAGATTCAAACTCTGAAACCAGGATGAAAGTCCATGACGTCAACAAGTGATGACGATGATGATGACGTCGCCGCTAAAAGTTTATAAACGTCTCTATTTGCGCAGATCATCGAAACGCCCATACAACTTTCAAACGGACAATGGAATTGTGGTGTACTTAACTGGCCTGATTTCAGCCCCCACCTTTCCTGTAACTTAAAGGCAGAGTGCGCAGGCGCTGAAGATGAAATGGATTGTGGGTACGAACTGTGCCGATCCAAGCAAGGGTTTCAGGTCGAAAACTCTTGTATTGTGATCAAGTATTTCAGTTCATCGCTCGAACGACGCAGTAAGTTCCCGACGTATCACGATGCACAGGACTACTGCAGCAGCACTGGGGGATCCTTGTTCACTTTTAGCTCTGAGAAAGGGTGGAGAGCGCTGACAGAGCTGATGAAAAAACATCTCTTGTCTCCCAACGTTCATGTGAGACTCAGTACGCCACAGTACAATGCAATGTGCGTATTCTCTCTTTCTCTCTCTCTCTTTGTTGTCCAGAAATGAGTCTACTCTATGGACTCGCTATTTATATGTATAAATCCTTGAAAAGACTGAACATTATGACATCATAATCTTTTCTTTTGCTGATGTATATGTTTATGATATAATTGTGGTATCAGTTATAATTCCATTATTTGTACTTATGTCACACCCCTTCATTGACGGGTTTTGACCTTTATTTGAATAAGACAGTTCGTTCGTTCTCTCTCTCTCTCTCTCTCTCTCTCTCTCTTATTAATCTGGGAAAGGAAGACGAGCTGCATTTTGTGTTATATTGCCCTGCCTTGAGTGACCTCAGACAAAAACTAATCCAGCCAAAGTACAAAAAGATCCATCTAACTTTAGATTTAATTTGCTCATGTCGTCAAGACATGAGTCTTCTCTGTGTAATATGGCCTCTCTCTCTCTCTCTCTCTCTCTCTCTCTCTATATATATATATATATATATATATATATATATGAGGCGAAATGTTACGTCGTGAATGTTGTTGAACATCTGTGTTAGCTATTTTTGGTTGGTTTGTGTTGTATATTCATAGTGTGTCATGTTAAATCTTATTTGTCCTTCTTTGATGTTACCTCCTTCAGTAAGGGGCTTTGGCCTTTATCTGAATAAAAATCGTTATCGTTATATCTCTCTCTCTGTCTCTCTCTCTCAGATTCTTAGATGTAGCTTGACACTTTTCAGCAAAAATTAATGTGTTACAGAGAATCAGGTTGATATTTATTTATCAGAGCTTGAATCAGGTTGATATTTATTTATCAGAGCTTATATCTAATACATGAAACACCGGCGAAAATTCACAAAACGCCCAATGTGGAAATGAAATAGGAAATCCGAACTGGGCAGCTGATATCAGGAAAGTTTTGATTGATTATTAGCAGTTAATTGAAAAATATGCAGGACTGCCGTCAGAAAATGAATAGATGACAGACTGACAACCTTTTGTTTTCTGTATTCTATTAGTTTACTGTGTGTTCAATATCCGTAAAAAGTCTGCGCGCGCGCGCGCGCGTGTGTGTAATTAAATTACGCCTACAACTTTGAAAATAAGATAGCAAAAGAACTATCATTTTACTGTCGACCTTGTTCCTAATCCACTTGTGGGAACGGGAAGAGATTGCGAAGAAATTGGTGAAACAGTTAACAATCGACCGGTTAATACTTGCATTCCATATTTCTTGCGTGTCAGTAACAGGATTTTTAGTTGTAACCTTACACTGACAATTCAGGTACACTTTCGTCCCCGTATGGGAGAATGGGATTGCAGCTTACCACATCCCTGTGATACGGGATTACAACCGGCCAGTATGTGGATTTTACAATGGTTACGTTGTTCATCTTGTACCATGCCATATGAAAATTCAGAATCTGCATGTTATGTGTGAGTACAAGTTGGACAACACGCCCCAGCCAGAGGAGGCTGATCAAAGTATTCAGCTTGTCCTTCCGACGAATTCTTCTTTCCAACTTATTGACACTGTGCTCTGCCCTCAAGGTCACCACACTCAGGCCTTCCTGGCCTGTGATGTCCAGGCAGTATGTTTCTCCAACTGGGACTGGAGCTACACTTCACCCAGGGAATCGTGGGACAGTCCTTCATCGTCAACCTGCACGGTTCCCCAGCTGACGTCACTTCCGCCTTCGTTTCTGTGCGGCACGGGGGCACAGCGAGTGCCCTACAGCATGGTGTGTGATCACCGGCAGGACTGTCAGGACAACAGTGATGAGGTCTTCTGTCACTTCCCGCCCTGCCCACTGAGCTCGTCACCTTGTGGCAGTACTAAACAGGTAGTCGTGTTGTTTTTTATGATGGCATTTGGGTCATGTCCGCAGTGGGAGTACTAAACAGGTAGTCGTGTTGTTTTTTATGATGGCATTTGGGTCATGTCTGCAGTGGGAGTACTAAACAGGTAGTCCGTGTTGTTTTTTATGATGGCATTTGGGTCATGTCTGCAGTGGCAGTACTAACAGGTAGTCGTGTTGTTTTTTATGATGGCATTTGGGTCATGTCCTGCAGTGGAGTACTAAACAGGTAGTCGTGTTGTTTTTTTTATGATGGCATTTGGGTCATGTCTGCAGTGGAGGACCTATGCAGGTAGTCGTGTTGTTTTTTATGATGGCATTTGGGTCATGTCTGCAGGTGGGAGTACTAAACAGGTAGTCGTGTTGTTTTTTTATGAAGGCATTTGGGTCATGTCCGCAGTGGGAGAGACTAAGCAGGTAGTCGTGTTGTTTTTTATGATGGCATTTGGGGTCATGTCTGCAGTGGGAGTACTAAACAGGTAGTCGTGTTGTTTTTTGATGATGGCATTATTGGGGTCATGTCTGCAGTGGGGAGTACTTAACAGGTAGTCGTGTTGTTTTTTATGATGGCATTGGGTCATGTCTGGCAGTGGGAGTACTAAACATGTAGTCGTGTTGTTTTTATGAGGCATTTGGGTCATGTCTGCAGTGGCAGTACTAAACAGGGTATCGTGTGGTGTTTTTTATGATGGCATTTGGGTCATGTCTGCGCATCAGGCTCTTGTCAAGGGCTTTCTTGAAGTGTACGTAAGATGTGGTAAAACTCAGCTCTAGTGTTGAAGGTATTTTTTTGGAAAGGGAACGCAAAGATCGATGGTACTTCCAGAATAAAGACTGCAAAAGTAAGCTGGGCTGAATAACAGTGTGAAGACACACACACACACACACGCACGCACGCACGCACGCACGCACGCACGCACACACACACACACACACACACACACACACACGCATGCACAAGCACACACACACACACACACACGCACGCACCCACAAGCACACACACACACACACGCACGCACGCACGCACGCACGCACGCACGCACGCACGCACGCACACACACACACACACACACACACACACACACACACACACGCATGCACAAGCACACACATACACACACACACACACGCACGCACGCATGCACAAGCACACACACACACACACACACACACGCACAAGCACACACACACACACACACAGAGAACAAAACAATACACACAAAACCCACAACAACAACAGCTGGAGAACAATTACACGAAGAAAGATTTTTTTAATCATGAAAAAGACGAAATATTAGTTTGTACCACTCAAGGCAAGTATAGCTACTGTATCATGCAGGACAAAAACGTGAATTGAATACTGCTCTGAACTCTACAACCAAGAGCAAAGGATATCTAATTGTGCTAACAATGCAAGATTCACAGAAAACCAAAACTGCCACATTCAAATCAGCAAGATAGCAAAATAATGCTCAAAATTACTCTGTACAGATTACAGCTGCAAACAGACATGATCGTTCGTTCGTCCGTCAGGATCGACGAGGACCATCTAGTCATCCTGGGGGTGGGTGGGTTGGGCTCTGTGGGTGCGCTGATGACTGGTTAGGCCAATCCGCGCCCAGAAGGTTCTGACGCAGTGTGGACAGGGGATGGTGGCGGTTGTCGGGGACTTGCTGGCACTGCTTTTCCTGGCCTGTCTGCATTGCTCTGCTGCAGCAATTCTGTTGGCCTCACAGGATTTGGCGCCTTTGTGGACACCTGAACGCCACTTTGGTCTGTCCATTGCATTCAGCTCCCATGTGTTGTGGCTGATGTTGAAGGCCTTCAGAGAAGCTTTCAGAGTGTCTTTCAAGCGCTTCTTTTGGCCTCCATGGGAGCGCTTGCCATGTTGGAGTTCGCCGTACAGCAGTTTCTTGGGGAGCCGGTGGTCTGGCATGGGAACATACACAGCTGGGCCTGCATCAAGATGGTGTAGATGCTGGGCAAGTTTGCATGAGTGAGCACCTCTGTGTCAGGGATCTTCTCTTGCCACTTTATGCTGAAAAGTTTTCTGAGGCTGGTGGTGTGGAAGTGGTTCAGCGTTTTGGCGTGGCGTTTGTAGACTGCCCATGATTCACATCCTGAATCAAACCTTCTTATGGAGTCTGCCGAAGGCAGCGCTGGCTTTGGCGAGTCTGGCATTCACTGTGTCGTCGATGACAACGGTTCGAGAGAGTGTACTGCCCAGGTATGTGAACTTGTCCACCGCATTCAGTCGTTGCCCGTTGATGAAGATGTTTCGTTCAACGTAAGGCTTTCCTGGAGCTGGCTGGTGCATCACCTCAGTCTTCTTTGTGCTGATTGCGAGGCCAGAGTTGTCACAGGCAGCAGAGAACTTGTCGACACTGTGTTGCATGTCAGCTTCAGAGGCAGCATTGAGAGCGCAGTCATCAGCAAACAGGAAGTCATTGACGGTGTCTGTCCTCACCTTGGTTTTTGCTTGAAGCCTCCTGAGGTTGAAGAGTGAGCCATCTGTGCGGTACCTGATGCCAGTGCCTACGTCAGCGTCTCTGAAGGCATCTGTCAGCATGGCTGAAAACATGAGACTGAACAGGGCGGGGGAAAGAACACACCCTTGCTTGACTCTGTTGGAGACAGGGAATGGTTCTGACGTCTCTCCGTTGTCTTGGACTCGGGCCAGCATCCCATCATGTAGTTGCCGTATGATGGTGATGAACTTTCTGGGACATCTGTACTTCGCCATGATTCTCCAATCATTGATGGTGGAAGGGCGGTTCAGTACGCTGTCAAAGTGTTCAGCCCATCTCTCAAGGATCCCGTCCTTGTCAGTGATTAGGGTAGGACCATCAGCACTGAGGAGTGGAGCAGATCTGGAGGTGGTGGGACCGTAGACTTCTTTCAGGCCGTTATAGAAGTTCTTCATGTCGTTCCTGTCTGCAAAGCCCTGGATCTCATCAGCTTTGTTGCTCAACCAGGAATCCTGCATCTGCCGCAGCTTCAGCTGGATGGTGCTGCGTGCGCTCTTCAGTATGTCTTTTTTTGACTGTGACTTGGGATCTTCAATGTGGGCTCTGTAGGCTTGGCGTTTGTCTTCCAGCAGCTGCTTGATGTCAGTGCAGTTCTCATCAAACCAGTCTTTGTGCTTCCTGGCAGAAGGCCCCAGGCACTCCATGGCAGTGTTGTACACCGTCTCATGCAGTGCGCCCCATGCTGCCTCCACATTCTGGTTGTCCAGCATGGTGGACTCAAGGCATTCCTCCAGGGTGTCAGCAAATCTCTACTTGATGTTGCCTAGCTCCAGCTTGTTGACATTCAGGCGTTTGGGTGTTTTCATGCCCTGAGGCCGTCTCTTGGGCTGGATGCGGAGGCTGAGTTTGGAGATGATAAGGCGGTGGTCTGTCCAGCACTCGGTGCCACACATGGCCCTCGTGACTCGTACGTCCTGCCTGTCCCTCTTCCTGACGATGACAAAGTCGATGAGATGCCAATGCCCCAAGCGAGGATGCATCCATGACGTCCTGTTACGGGTAGGGAGGCAGAAGACGGTGTTTGTGATAAGAAGGTTGTGCTCAGCACATGTCTGGAGAAGTAGTTGGCCATTGCTGTTACAGTTACCAACCCCATGCTTCCCAATTACACCTTCCCAGGAGGTGCTTTCACAGCCAACTCTCGCGTTAAAGTCACCAAGAATGATGAGCTTGTCTGCGTTGGGAACAGTGGTGATGACAGCGTTCAGGTCCTCGTAGAACTTGTCCTTGATCTCATCCGGGTTGGTCATGGTGGGCGTGTAGGCGCTGACAATGGTGGTAAACTTCTTCCCGTTGCATAAAGGGAGTTTCATCGTCATCAGGCGATCGTTCACTCCTTTCGGGGGGCCAGCCAGCTTGCCAACGAGGGTTGTCTTCACTGCAAAGCCAACTCCAGCCTCACGTCTCTCTTCAGGTCCGCGACCACTCCAAAAGAACGTGTAGCCTGCGCCTCGCTCACAGAGTTCGCCTTCTTCTGCCAGTCTCGTCTCACTTAAGGCAGTGATGTCGATGTTGTACCTGGCTAGTTCACTTGCAGTGAGTGCTGTGCGTCTCTGTGGTCTGTCGCCTCTGTCCAGAAGCGTACGCACGTTCCATGTGGCAATGGTCAGTGGGGTGCTCCTTGTTTTCTTCTTTCTTTCCTTTGTGTGTCGACCACTTCATTAGGGTCCCCATCAGCTGCGGTATGCTGACTAGGGTGGTGTGGAGCAGGCAGTGTTTAGGGCACTTTTTCTAGCCCCTTGCTCATGCCATGGAGGTGAGCAGTGCTGTCCTGAAGAGGGCTGCTCAGTCGCTCAGGGGGCTGCCGATCTCCACCGCTGCTCCAGTCGGTGAAAAACGACCCTATGGCCTGAGCCACCTGTGTGCAGGTCCATGGCTACGACTGCCAGTGTACCCACACCTGTCGCTTCGTTGCTCGCCTGTCGCCACAGGGCTTGGGGAAAATGATGGTATGAGATGAAGGATGACTGATGACTTGTGCGATGACTTTGTTTCTAGTGAGGAGAAGTTGCGCACCGTCGACCTCACTCTCTTGTCCGAGACCGTCTGTATCCAGTGGCAAGACGAGGTCAAGACGACTGGAGATGGAAACGGATGCAGTGGATGACCAGGATGTCCTATGCGCCTCATCCTGCCCTCAGCACTCCACAGTGCTCTGCTGCAACCGCCTTCCTCTCTGTTGAACCATGAGGGTTTCTTCCGCAGAGTCCGCTGGATCCAGTCTTCACATGCTTGGGTAGACAAGCCCTAACTCGCCGTGGGTTTGAGACCCGTCGGTTGCCCTCACCTAGTTTAGCAAGCCTGTCAAAGCCGTTGCCCGGTGGTTGGGTGCTGCCGCATGCTAGCAGCTTCTAGGACCCATAGGTGAGAGCTGGGTGCTGGTGGGGACCAACAGAGGACGAACCACTCTCGTTGAAGTACAGACAGACCTTACTTCTGCCTGTAATCCTGCCAGTAACCCTGCCTGTAATCCTGCCTCATTGAAGTACAGGCAGGATTACAGGCAGAAGTAAGGTCGGGCAAACTGACCTGTTTACTCTTTGCGAAAAAAACATTTCAACTCTGGAGGGATTTCTACCATTTCTTCTTTTATTTCATGAAGGCGTTTGACAATTTGGCAGGAGGCACTATGGGCCACGATGAAATAAATGATGAAATGAGGGAGGGCAATGGTGGGGAAGACTGAGAAAAACAAACAAAATCAGACTTGCAATATTGCAAAACAGGCTAGTAAACGGTTTGCAGAGACCAGGGTTTGACACACAATTGACATACCTGGATAAGTCTGGTAAACAGGCCTTCTGTGCAAGTCAGAATAAGTCGAATGGCTTCGCTCGTGAGCGGATTGTCATCATCCTGCTTCAAACGAATTAACAAACAGTAAAGAGTATAACTCTTTTCATTGACAAGGTACACAACTTCCAACTTCAAGTCAATGCTGCATTAGCTTCGAGTTGTGTACATTGCGAATGGAGGGAGTTACTTCTCTTTACTATTTGATAATCAGTTGTTCTCCTGGCCGCATTGTTGTTTTTTTGTTGTTTGTTTGTTTGTTTTTTTCCTATCCTGCTTTCTACGGGGCAGAATCCTGTTTCAGCGTCATGCTTGTTGACCAAAAGCCTCACTCACTGTGGTTGGTTGTCCTCTTCTACACTTTCTTACAGAACATGCCCTCCTTCATGTTTGCACTTCGTAATTCTACCTAACTTCGCAAAGGCCGAGAATGTGCCAGGTATATCCTTCTGTTCAGGTGGCAGATGTGTTGATAAAACGATTTTCTTGTTGGGTTTACTCCCAACATGTGGCAGGTAGTTCTTGGTTACATGTTAAACAGTAGCCGAGGAGAACGTCTTACCTAACTGTATAGAATAGTAGAATAAATCTTAAAGAAAGTATAACATTGGAGGCATCCCCACCCCCCTAATTATCGAGGGTAAAACATCACAGGAATCCCGTTTAACTTAATGTTTTTTTGTGTTTTTTTTTTATAAATCATATTTCTGTCCATTGTTCTTTTTTTCTGGCAGGTTTAACTTGCTTTTTTGGTATCTATTTTTTATATTACTTTTCTTAGTTATTTTTAACATCGCTCAATATTTATTTCCTGTATGGATGGTCGTGTACTGCTATGTTGCTGACATGGCTATGACGAATGTACTGCTATGTTGCTGACATGGCTATGACGAATGTACTGCTATGTTGCTGACATGGCCATGACGATCTTGGTTCAGTTCTTTTGTGTTTGTTTTCGATTGCACAACGCAATATCTTAAACATGTTTTAGTATTGTCATTGTTCCAGTAATGTATTTAAAAACTGTGTTCTGTGTCCACTTTTTGTTTATGTACTATTTCTTTTTGTTTCAATTGAAAGTTGTTGTTTTATGGGGGTAGGTTAGGTTCTTACTTGCTCTCTTCTTCATAATCGAATGCAACCTCTATCTGTGCCATTCTCGTTACATTTTGTCATAGTGTTATTCTTTGAAACTATTGGATAGGGTTCATTTCATGTTTGTGTTCTTTTCACAAGTCTTTATGTTCAGTGGGTTCTTGCCTCGTCAAGGTTTTCAGTAAATAACACGTCTCTAATTTTATTTCTTGCTGTTTTTGTTCCTTATAGTGCTACTCCCACAAAGACAGGTGTAATGGTGTGTACGACTGCCTGAATGGTGCTGACGAGATGAAATGTATGGACAGTCATTTGGATCAAACACTGGGCATGTGTTACCTCACCACCCAGCCTCCGCCCCCTTTCATTGTCACTCTGGATGGAAAAGGAATGTACAAGGTGGAGTCTCTTAAAAGTCAGCCCTGTCCTCACACCCATTTCTGGTGTCTCAGCGACAACCACTGCCTCCCTGTCTACGTGCGCTGTAACGGCATTCATGACTGTCCTGGTCGTGAGGATGAACGGGGCTGCAACCTCAATGACTTATGTCCTGGCTTCTACCGCTGTCGTAGTTCTTCTGTCTGCCTCCACCCCAGCCAGGTGTGTGATGGTATGGTCCAGTGTCCACAAAGGGATGACGAACTCTGGTGTAACATCACTTGTCCACAGCAGTGTCTGTGTTGGGGCCAGGCCTTCATATGCAGTCATAAGTTTCCTGCAGACACGGTGTCTGACTTACGTTATATGGATGCCCGTGACAGTGGGATGACCCTGCAGAACTTTGGACACCTGTCACTGTTGATCCATCTGGGTCTGGCCCATTGTGGTCTGGCTCAGCTTGACAGTGTTGCCTTCAACAATCTGAACAGTCTGGATGTGAGCGATAACTTCCTGCAAAGCTTCAATATCAGTCACTTTAAGTATTTCCCTCGTCTAAGGGTTTTGATTCTTTCTGGAAATCCCATTTCTCTGATGTTCCAAAGTCTTCAAGCCAACGTGACAATCACAACATTACAACATCTGGACATTTCCTTCGTCGAACTTCCCGTTTTAGACACTAACGACATAAGCCAGTTTCGTGAATTACAGTTCCTCAATTTATCTGGGTGTAAAGTTAATCAAATGGGCACGCGTGGCTTCAACTCACTGAAGGGCTTGCGCGTGTTAGACATGAAAGGCTGTCTGCTTTCTCAGTTTCCACACAACATCTTTGAGGGTCTCGTTCATTTGCAGACTGTGTATGCAGACAATTTCAAACTTTGCTGCGAAGCAACGCTTCCTGAGGGTTTCAATCTGAACCAGTGCCATGCTCCCTTCAACGAAATATCATCCTGTGAAGACCTCCTTCGTTCTGACTTTCATCGTGTGATCTTGTCTGTTTCAGCTGCTATGGCTTTAGCGGGCAACACTGCGACCTTTACCTACCGCTTGTACTCGGAAAGCAAAAGAGTTTCAGGATTTCACGTGTTCGTTGCCAATCTGTGTGTTGCCGATTTCCTGATGGGTGTGTACTTGTCCATAATTGGGGTGGCTGATCGGATGTACCTGGGTTCTTACTTGTGGGAAGACACACGCTGGAGAGACAGTGTTGGGTGCAAAGTAGCTGGCTGTGTGTCTCTGGTGTCCTGTGAAGTGTCTGTCCTCATGGTCTGTCTCATCACCATCGATCGCTTCCTAGTGTTGCGCTTTCCTTTCAGAAAGCTGCGCTTTCATCGAAGGTCTGCCCGTCTGGTGAGCACTGCAGTGTGGACAATGAGTCTTCTTCTGGCCGCAGTGCCTTTGTTCCCTGGCTCTCCTTTCCAGGAGTTCTACAACCAGGTGGGCATCTGCGTACCTCTGCCCATCACCAGGAACGAGTTTCAAGGAGATGACTTTGCTTTTGGAATCATGATCGTTTTCAATTTTGCCCTTTTCATGCTGATAGCTGTCGGACAAGGCCTGATCTACTTAACTATTAGAGCCAGTGCCATGGCAACGTCAGATACCAGCCGGCAGTCTCGGGACCTGAATATAGCTCGTCGTCTGATCACTGTTGCTGCCTCGGACTTTCTGTGCTGGTTTCCTATTGGGGTGCTTGGCTTCTTGGCCACCCAAGGTGTTTCCATATCAGCGGAAGTGAACGTAGTTATGGCGATCTTTGTTCTTCCCATCAACTCTGTCATCAACCCCTTTCTCTACACCTTCAACGTCATCATGGAACAGAGGTGGAAAGCCAAGGAGAACAGATTGCTGAAATGGCTGGAGGCTCTTTAAGAAATGCTGGCAGACACTTTCAGAAATTATTGTAAATCAACAACTTGGCTTTCATTCACATTTTGAGAATCAAGTTTGGCTCAGTTTATATTATGGGCGAGTCTCAACTTTATTGTCAGGACTGTCAGGACTGTACATTTTGTCTTCATATATCCGTCATTGTTCATTCCAGCATTGAAACGTCCTCTGTGACTTGCTGGGCTACAAGCAATATGAACTGATACGGGGTCGTTATATTAATGAGTACTCTTCAGTTTACATAAAGTGGACAACAGTTTATATGTAATCTCCTGTTCTTTGCTTCCTGTGTTGCCTTACCTTCACATATAGATTTTTGTTGATCAGTGATGCTGTTGGTTTACTTGGTCCCCACTTGGGAGTGCTGGGAAATCTTTACGTCATCATTTTTGTCATTCACTTTGTTTCTGTCCATCCTTTTTTTCTTTCATTTCCTGTTTTCTCTGCCTTTCGTATTTTCTGTTTTGTGATCTGTTCACGTATATATATATATATATATATATATATATATATATATATTTTTTTTTTTTTTTTTTTTTTTTTTAATTTTTTTTCCCCTCAGAAAGCCTTCAACATCTCTTCATTTGTTTTTCCGGACTTGCTAACTGGGCATTCTTCTTATACAATAAGATCTATTGAAAATTGAAATATACGCTACACCACACTACGTGACACTGCACCACACATACACTGCACGACACAGCACTGCACCACACATACACTGCACGACACAGCACTGCACCACACATACACTGCAAGACACAGCACTGCACTGCACTACACTACATCACACATACACTGCACGACACAGCACTGCACCACACATACACTGCACCACACATATACTGCACGACACAGCACTGCACCACACATACACTGCATGACACTGCACTGCACTGCACTACACGACACAGCACTGCACCACACATACACTGAACTACACAGCACTGCACTGCACTACACTACATCACACATACACTGCACGACACAGCACTGCACCACACATACACTGCACGACACAGCACTGCACTGCACTACACTACACGACACAGCACTGCACCACACATACACTGCACGACACAGCACTGCACCACACATACACTGCACGACACAGCACTGCACCACACATATACTGCACCACACATACACTGCACGACACAGCACTGCACCACACATACACTGCACGACACAGCACTGCACTGCACTACACTACATCACACATACACTGCACGACACAGCACTGCACCACACATACACTGCACGACACAGCACTGCACTGCACTACACTACATCACACATACACTGCACGACACAGCACTGCACTGCACTACACTACACGACACAGCACTGCACCACACATACACTGCACGACACAGCACTGCACCACACATACACTGCACGACACAGCACTGCACCACACACACACTGCACGACACAGCACTGCACCACACATACACTGCACGACACAGCACTGCACCACACATACACTGCACGACACAGCACTGCACTGCACTACACGACACAGCACTGCACCACACATACACTGAACGACACTGCACTACACGACACAGCACTGCACCACACATACACTGAACGACACTGCACTACACGACACAGCACTGCACCACACATACACTGAACGACACTGCACTACACGACACAGCACTGCACGACACATACACTGCACGACACTGCACTGCACTACACGACACAGCACTGCACCACACATACACTGCACGGCACAGCACTGCACTACACTACACTACATCACATTGCGCTATGATACAAATAAATCAAACCATATCATTTGAAACCTTACTGACCACCCACCAAGGTCCGTCCATCTTGAAATTGTATTTGTGTGTGGTAATATGAGTCACAGCACCTCCACGTTGTCGGGCACAGTGTGTGGTAACATGGTAATATGAGTCACAGCACCTCCACGTTGTCGGGCACAGTGTGTGGTAACATGGTAATATGAGTCACAGCACCTCCACGTTGTCGGGCACAGTGTGTGGTAACATGGTAATATGAGTCACAGCACCTCCACGTTGTCAGGCACAGTGTGTGGTAACATGGTAATATGAGTCACAGCACCTCCACGTTGTCAGGCACAGTGTGTGGTAACATGGTAATATGAGTCACAGCACCTCCACGTTGTCAGGCACAGTGTGTGGTAACATGGTAATATGAGTCACAGCACCTCCACGTTGTCAGGCACAGTGTGTGGTAACATGGTAATATGAGTCACAGCACCTCCACGTTGTCAGGCACAGTGTGTGGTAACATGGTAATATGAGTCACAGCACCTCCACGTTGTCAGGCACAGTGTGTGGTAACATGGTAATATGAGTCACAGCACGTCCACGTTGTCAGGCACGGGGATTCTGTTTGCAGAACGACCCAGTTCATCCCACATGTGTACCACTGCGGCAAGACGGGGGTAACTAGCTGGCCGCAGGAGTGACTGGATCTGCTGTTTGTTGCAGGTGATGGATGACTGCTCTGGCACGATGACGTCTGGTGTTGTCTTGAAGGATGGCATTCAGTGCAATGGTTCGAAGAGTGTATTTGTAATTATATTCGTATTACTCTTTTTGTCACAACAGATTGTGAAATTTGAGCTGCTCTCCCCAGGGAGAGTGCGTCGCTACACTGACAGTTCCACCCATTTTTTGTTTTGTTTTTTTCTGACTGCAGTTTTATTTGCTTTCCTATTGAAGTGGATTTTTCTACGGAATTGTGCCATGGACAACCGTTTTTGTTGCCGTGGGTTCTTTAATGTGTGCTGAATGCATGCTGCACATGTGACCTCGGTCTATCATCTCATCTGAATGACTATCGTCCAGACTACCACTCCAGGTCTAGTGAAGGGGGAGAAAATACTGGCGACTGCCAGCACAGGGAGAGCAACAGACTGCACGACTCCATTCTCTCTCAGCCAATGCCGCCATAACGGCCATGGTCCTGCACAGCTCTGTCAACAAACCGTTCACCTGGGCGTCTCCAGATCCTCACACACCTAACATTGAAGGACAAACTGAATCGGGGAATAGTCTGTAAACAGCACACTTGGCAACTGTTGTGCAGTGTTGGCATTCTGTACACCAAGTTCTGCCTGCTCCTCAGCCAACTGGAGTGAGAACTGAACGAACTGTTGGTCTTTCTGGACTGCACGTTGGCCTCATGCAGACGATTGCGGATGGTCTGGTCGCTGACATTCAGATTTCGGGTCGATGGTCTGGTCGCTGGCATTCAGATTTCGGGCGGATGGTCTGGTCGCTGGCATTCAGATTTCGGACGGATGGTCTGGTCGCTGGCATTCAGATTTCGGGCGGATGGTCTGGTGGTGGTCTGGTCGCTGACATTCAGATTTCGGGTCGATGGTCTGGTCGCTGGCATTCAGATTTCGGGCGGATGGTCTGGTCGCTGGCATTCAGATTTCGGACGGATGGTCTGGTCGCTGGCATTCAGATTTCGGGCGGATGGTCTGGTGGTGGTCTGGTCGGTAACATTCAGATTTCGGACGGATGGTCTGGTCGCTGGCATTCAGATTTCGGGCGAATGGTCTGGTCGCTGGCATTCAGATTTCCCACGGATTATCTGGTCGCTAAAATCCAGATTTCCTGCGGATGGTCTGGTCGCTGGCATTCAGCTGTCTTCAAATCAGCTCGCTAGTCATTGGAAGCCGACAATCTGCGGCGTTTCGCGTTGAGTGAGGACAGTAGAACGATTCAGTGTGGGTGTTGTCACGGGGTGTTGTCACGGGGGAGGTGTTGTCACGGGGTGTTGTCACGGGGTGTTGTCCACAACTCGGTGCCTCTGCTGTCGGGTCAGCCTGGCGGTCGGGAAGCAGGTTCGCGGTCTGTGAATGACTGAGTGGGTCACGTCAAGCCTTCTGCCACTTTCTCTCAATCCCGCACCTTCCTGGATCCAGGTTGAGGTTCTTTGTCTCTTTATCTCCAAGCTTTCTTCAAGTGGCATGATTGCGGCACTAATAACCTTGCAATTATTCATGAGTTTCCACTTAATTTGCGTCTCCACTTAAAACGTCTTGTGAATTGTTGTCATGAATGTTCTGTTTTGCACATGCTGCAAAAAAAGGTTCTCTGATGTTTTTTTTAAAAACTGGGTTAGCAAAATTAACGTAATTTTTAACGTAAAATGTGTCATACTTTTGCAGGAGAGCATTCGTGCTCAACGGCTAACAATCGTGTGCCCTAAAAGCGTTGCCCATGTGTTGTAATACCCATACATGCTAACATAACTAGATGAGGTTCATTCAGTGTATCGATTCTGTTCTTTAAGAACATACCTCTCGCATCATGGTGGCCAGTAACTCCTGTGTCGTACACACACACACACACACACACACACTGTTGGGTGAATTGATAGTATGAAGTCAAACCTGATAGCTGTTCTAAGGGAAAAAAAGAAACATTTGCGAAGTTATTAATTCCAATCTTCGAGCAGATGGTATGCCCGGTATCGTGTGTGTGTGTGTGTGTGTGTGTGTGTGTGTGTGTGTGAGTGAGTGAGAGAGAGAGAGAGAGAGAGAGAGAGAGAGAATAAAAAGAACAAACTGCAGCAACAAAAAAGAAGAAAAAGCAACAACAACAAAAAACAAAAAAAACAACAACAAAAAACAGCAACAAACAAACAACAAAAAACAAAAACAAATCGAAAACAAAACGGAAAAAAAAGAAAGAAAAGAACAGTGTGATCTTTTCTCAACTGAATTGAAGTTATATGACTTTCTTCAGAACACCATGAGAGATGTAATAAAATTGCCGGATAATCTGTCCAGTCTCCAGCCAGTCCAAGCAGCGGATTTGACTGACTTGTTGACTGACTTGTTGACTGACTCCGTGTGGCGGATTTGACTGACTTGTTGACTGACTCCGTGTCGGTCAGAACGTTGTACAGGGCTTAGGTCTTGTTCCAGTGAAGGTTGCGCGTTGTTCGAGGGGGTGGAGACGGGGATGTCTGTCTAGGTGGGATGTCCGTCTAGCGTTCCGGCCAAGGGGGAACTCTGTGGTCCGGACCGTTCAGTCCCACTGACAGGAGCTGTTTACACGTGAAATGGTCGATGGGTGATAGCGTCAAGTTTTGTTTGTTTTTAGAAGACTCTTCCTCCCAAACGGGTCATGATGAGAGCAGATTCCTTCGAGTGGGAATTTTTATTTTTTGTTGTTGTTATTGTTGGTTTGTGTGTGTGTGTGTGTGTGTGTGTGTGTGTGTGTGTGTGTGTGTGAGTGAGAGGGGGTGGGGGGGTTCCCGAAATTTGAGGCATTTCATTTCTACTTTCCAACAATGATGCTGCAATGGGGAGCCCATTTAGGATTGTGACTACTTAACAAGGCTGAACTGTGACTTTCTTAATATAATTTTATACCACGGTCAACCAGGCTAAGAGATACAGACATTTGCAGAGTTGGTCTGGAAATTTGAGCAACACCCACAAAGAAGCATCCGTAGAGTGGATGACCCCAGACAGTGTGGTCCCAGTCTTTCAATGGAGCCCATAGCACACTCAACTGTGGGTAGGAGCTGGCTGTGGGGAAAAATCTGATGGGTATTGAACTACGTCCTCATATCATTAGGCCTCGATACAAACCGTTTTATCACTACGGCTGGTTTGACAATAACTGCGAAGGTGCCGACCAAGACGGGGTGAGGAGTGTAGACCTCAACCATAAACCTTCCAGCCACAGTCCCCTGTGAATCTGCCAACACTGAACACGTTGCACCCAAATCACCACAGTGGAAGGGAAGTTGAAAGAGGTCACGAGAAATGGCATGGCAAGCTACAGACTCTGGGACAGTTCTTTCCGATGACGTCGATGGATGAGGATGCTGCTGCCGCCACGCAGTCTTTTACGATTGATACAGATACTTATACAGCGCCTATCCTCGGTCAGAGATCAAGCTCTCCACATAACCACTTACCACATTGTAACAGGGTGAAATTGTTCTCTTTGCCCCGCAGAGAGAGAGAGAGAGAGAGAGAGAGAGAGAGAGAGTGCATGTTTATGACCCGTGTTAGCTTTAGCATCATAACTTCACGTGCAAAATAATAATCATGTAGGGTGGACGTGCTGCATCTTGATATGTTTTTACGAAGTGAGTTCTCCTACCCTTTCCTTGTAGAACCAATATCATCAGTTCTCAGTTAGCTTTAAAAAAGAGAACAGGCAACAGCAGTGTGTGTGCGGGCCTCTGTCAACCTGATAGGGGTAATCAATCATTCATTTATTTATTTATTTCCCGCCTTTCATGAGGACAGTCCCTTGCCCTTTAACCCCCCGCTCTCCTGTTCCCTTTACCCAAGTCCCGATATGTTCCCCGTCTTGTCCTGAATAAAGCCTTGACGAAAACTGGTGCTGACGTGGTGAAAGAACTCTGCCCAACCGGCTACAACATCATGACGCACTTCGAGAGCAACGGCATCCTTTGCCCAGAACACCACGGCTTCCGAGGAGAACGACATTGTGAGACATAGCTGCTCGGCAACGTTGACGAAACAATATTGGAGCTGGAAAGAGGGAACTAAGTGGACACAATTGTCCTTGACTTCTCCAAGGCTTTTGACAAGGTCAGCCCTGCTTGTCCACAAATTACAGTGTTACGGAATCAAAGGTCGGCTTTATACCTGGATTAAGAACTTCCTTGAAGACAGGCAACAAGCATTTGTGGTGAATGGATGGAGTCACCCCAGAATACATTCCAGTCAACTAAGGTGTTCTCCTGGGCTCAGTCCTCGGCCCAACTATCTTCCTTCTCTACATCAATGACGTCCCAAAGTACATCAAATCTTAGGCCAGATTATTTGCAGACGACACCATGCAAAACAAGGAAGCTATCCAGCACATACTCCAAGACCTTGTCTACCTTCCATCAGGGATAAACAGTGGGCCATTCAATTCCACCAGAAAAGTGTTCCACATTGAGTGTCAATCGAAAGAAAGAAAGAAAAAGGATGGTACTTCCCTGCCACCGGAGATTAGAAAAGAGAGATAAACCACTCGCGGCAGGCCCCTTCTTACTGTCTATAACAGTGCTGAAGCCGTTTTGGGGCACACACGCAGTGTGGAAGGGTGGGGGTAAATCACCCTCTCCTTCCCCACCTGAAGGAAACTAGTCGGTTCTGACAGTTCATCTGCAGTAAAGCGAAAGTTAAGTTATGCCTGGAATTTCCCACGTGTAGTAAGATTCGCTGTATACAATGAAAACCGATTCATTTTTGCTTGGTTTTTAGCACGTTTGCATCTGCTTGAATGTAGATAATATAAAAAGAAAATAAAGCAGCTCCCCCCACCACCAACTCGCCCCCCCCCCCCCCCCCCCCCCCACTCCCCCAGCGCAATGTTGCACATGAGAGAGACAGTTGTAAATTATTGAACTGCGTTTTCGTAACGCTACTTTTTCTTCACACTTTCTGGTTTACATCACCATTTCTTCAACAACAAATATATATATATATATCAAAACATAAAACATATATTCAGCTCTGTCTCTCTTCTAACATCTGTCTATACATACATACATACATACATACATGAATACATACATACATAATTTCATATAGATCTATCAGTATGTAAATCTAAATCTATCTATATGTACATAATCATGTATATAATTCATATATATACGAACGCTTCATGTTGCCCGAGCAGACCGTTGTATTGTGCTCTTTCTCTCTCTCTAAGTCTCTGTCTCTGTCTCTCTCTCTCGGGAGTTTTACATGGCTGTTAAAAGCATCTACGATTCTGTACTTGCATTTGTTCGTGACAATGGTATTTATTCAGACTTTTTTCAGTGTCCAAGAGGGGTTAAACAAGGTTGTATGCTAAGCTCACAGCTGTTTTCCTTTTTCATCGGTGAATTGGCAGTGGAGTTATCAAAGAAGGGGAGACATGGAATACAAATGATACCTGGCGCAACAGATTTGCTCTTAATGCTATTTGCTGATGATGTTGTTCTCTTGTCTGACACACCCATAGGGTTACAAAATCAATTAAATGCCCTTAAGCAAGAAACAGACAGACTACAACAAACAGTGAATCTTGATAAGACCAATGTTATAGTTTTCCGCAATGGAGGTCATCTTTCGACTCGTGAAAAATGGTGCTGTGGTGATAGGGAAATAAAAGTAACCAATACATATAAATATTTAGGAATGTTATTCACAACAAAATTGAGTTTGACATCTGCGTGGGATGAAGCAAACAGAAAAGGGAAAAAAGGTGTAATCCAAATTATAAAATCACTCAGGAGACTGCGTTCGACTGACGCTTTCCCTTAGTTTGGGCGGGGCAAAGGCAACTCATGAATAATGAATGCGTCTCGCGGCGCAGGCTGCCTGGCTTCAGCAATTTCTGCAAGTGGTTTATCTCTCTTTTCTAATCTCCGCTGCCACCTGCTGGAAAACTTCCTTACCATTAAATATCTTGGTGTGAACATCCAAGACAACCTACATTGGGGATCCCACATCAACTCTACAACCAACAAGACCCTAGGATTTCTCCTGTAAAATCTAGAGACAGGAAGCAAGAAAACAAAGGAAACTGCATACATAGCCCATGTTTGAACTATCCTAGAGAATGCAGCCTTTGTGTGGGACCTCTATATAGCCAGTGACATCCAGACCACTGAAAAGGTCCAGCGCCGAGCAACATGATGGGTCATCAACTGACATTTGCATGAACACCATCCTCAACTTGCTCAGCTGGCATCCCCTACAAATCAGGTGGAAAAAAAGCTCGCCTGGAGATATTATATAAATTCCATCATGGACTCAAATCCATAAAGTCAGTCTGCCAACCAAGACCATCAGACAGAAGGCTGAGCTCCAGAAAAAAACAACAAAAACCAAACAAAAAACATTCCTGCAACAACATCCCTGTCTGCATGACACGGTACATAAATCTTTCTCCCCCTGCCCCATCCTGGAATGGAACACACTACCCTAGGAGGTTGTCACAGCTGAGTCGCTGGACTGTTGCAAGTGCAGACTGGCCTACTGCCTGTGACTCAACAAAGTGTATTTCAACCCTACAGCAATCTCTCATAAAATTAGTTTTCAGCAGTATACTGATATTGGTTGTCATGTGCAAGAAGCTCAAAGCGCTTTACAAACATGGAGTCATTTGCACAAGAGGCTGCCTGCCAGGGTACAGCCAACAGAGCTGCCTTTAGGCATTCATCATTTGTTTCCTGTGCATGTGTCATTCAGTCTGGATCATGCATACACATGTATATTAAGAGTGGATTTTACTATGACATCTGACCAGGGACAACTCTCTTGTTGCAATGGGTTCTTCTAAGTGCCGAATGTGCTTGATACACAATTGCTAAGCCCATCTACATTTGTATTGTATTGTGCTGCGATATACTGAATTACATTGTGCTGATTGTACAGTGCTCAATACAATATATTGAATTACATTGTGCTGATTGTACAGTGCTGAATTGTATTGTATCTAACTGAATTGTTTACTTTTTTGTTTCAACTAATTTCTCTGTGTAAATTCTGGCTGCTCTCCCCAGGGAAAACGCATCACCACATTGAAGCACCACCCTGTCTCCTAAATTTTTCCTATCTCTATGTATTGGTTTTTACTGCCAAAATGTATTTCTATACAGAATTTTGCCAGGTGCAATCCTTTTGTTGTCATGGGTTCTTTTTCATGCGCAAAGTGCATGATGCACACAGGACCTCGGTTTAACCTCTCATCCAGTTTGGTACTAAGTGGCTCTTTGCTTCCAGTCTGATACATCCTGAAGTCAACCAGACACAAGAGATACACATGCCTGTAATTTTGGTCAGGAAATATGAGTAACACCCCCAAATCGCATCCCTAAAGTGAATGACTTCATTTGAATTTTTAAGCACTTCCAGAGGCTTCTAAGCAGTACAAACACATCTAAACATCAATAAACAGCCAAAATAAAGAACAAAGGCATCATGAAATTTGTCAACTTTATTACACACAGTGATATGTTGTAATAGAAAGAGTAACAAGCAAGACAGATCACAAGTGTGCCTGGCCCAGCAAACTCTGGCACTGAAAGCAGAATACAGATTCACAGACACTCTAAACCAACAATAACAGTACTCTATGTAAAGTCTTGGTCAGAGTATTCAGCAACACATGTTCATATGAATACAGAAAGCTGACAGAGACTGGAATGTCAATGATGTTACCAGTATCAATGTCAATGATGTTACCAGTGTCAATGATGTTACCAGTGTAACTGTTATTTGTATCAATGTCAATATGTTACCAGTATCAATGTCAGTGTTACTAGTATCAATGTGAATATGTTATCAGTGTCAATGTTTTATTCGTGTCAATATCAATGTGTTACCAGTGTCAACGAAAATATGTTACAAGTGACAATGTGTATCTTTGTCAATGTGTCACCAGTGTCAATTTCAACATGTCATCAGTGTCAATGTGTTACCAGTTTCTGTATCAATGTCAAAATGTGACCAGTGTCAATGTCAACGTGCTACTCGAATCAATGTGTTACTGGTGTCACTGTCAATGTGTTGCATGTGTTATCAGTGTAATGTGTTACTGGTACCAATGTGTTACCAGTTTTACTGTCGATGTGTTTCCAGAGTCAATGTTAATGTGTTACCAGTGTTGATAAGTTACCAGCATCAATGTCAAATTATTGTTCAAACAGCCATTGTCAATACATTGGACGCGAACAATAACCTTACTTTCACAACTTTCAGCAGTAAAAAAAATTAAATGAAAATGAAGCAAAGCTATGTTTGCTCAAGATTACATATTCTTAGCACAAAACACAACTTAATAATATTATACAGATACAGGTTAAACCATAATACAGATTTTTTTTCTTTTAATGAATGACTAAAAATGAAAAAGTTGAACTGTTGTGGGTAACAAAAACAAATGTGGCTTTCCAAAGTGGTTTTTCAGTGTGCTTCGGAAAAAAAAAGTCTGGTCATGATGGCTCTCTCATACCACCTTGGCTGAGAGTGGGAATGTCTCTGTGCATTAATGTTACCACTATGAACACTTGCAGACTCAAACTTGGACTCCATAGCCATGTGTGAGTCCATGCCAAACAAGGCTGAGAAACATACAGACGCCATGGTCAGAACTGATGGACAACCAACAAGTCAAAGTACAAGCAGTATGCATGAAACAGAAAGTGGAAGAAACCCGTGTGAATTGAAAGGAAAAAAAAATCCCAGAAGAAAAGCTAGTGGTTTCAGTGTCGCTCAATGGCTTCACAGCTGTTAATTCTGATGTTCCTGCGATCAACACAGCACTGTCTCTCATGACCACAATTTGGGTTCTCTCATTAAATCCCTTGACTGCTGCTGATGAAAACGCTCGTCAGTAAAGGGCTGTAGCCTCATTAAGAATGCTTACATCGTCAGTAGAGGGCTGTGGCCTCACTGAGATAAGAGAATGCTTACATCGTCAGTAAAGGGCTGTGGCCTCACTGAGATAAGAGAATGCTTACATCATCAGTAAAGGGCTGTGGCCTCACTGAGAGAATGCTTACATCGTCAGTAGAGGGCTGTGGCCTCACTGAGAGAATGCTTACATCGTCAGTAAAGGGCTGTGGCCTCACTGAGAGAATGCTTACATCGTCAGTAGAGGGCTGTGGCCTCACTGAGAGAATGCTTACATCGTCAGTAGAGGGCTGTGGCCTCACTGAGAGAATGCTTACATCGTCAGTAAAGGGCTGTGGCCTCACTGAGAGAATGCTTACATCGTCAGTAGAGGGCTGTGGCCTCACTGAGAGAATGCTTACATCGTCAGTAAAGGGCTGTGGCCTCACTGAGAGAATGCTTACATCGTCAGTAGAGGGCTGTGGCCTCACTGACATAAGAGAATACTTACACATCCGGATGTTGGTCACCATTCCATATTTGGACTTTTTCCTGTCAGGACTGTCATACTTTTGTCCAGCAAAATCAATGACACCGTTGACGAGTACACCAAAGGTGGAAACTACTGTCAAACTCATGTCACTCTCATCTCATTTCACCAAGGTTTGGCAATTAAGGGGTTAACAGTCACAAAAACCACAGGCCTAAGAAAGAATAGACGTTATTTGTTCACAAAACTTTTGGGTGGTTTCTGCTTGAACTTCAGAAGTTCAACACAATGGCATCTTTTGACGATCTGAAAGGAATGGATTGAGAGCAGATGAATGAACAGATGAAAGCGAGTGTGGCCATGCCTGCATACACATGGATGTGTATGTGTGCACACAAATGTAAGCATGTAGGTTACTCTTGTGCATGAAGCAGGAAAGATCTGTCATTACTCAAGTTAACTATCTTTTCGTTACTGTAAATGAAGTATTCTTGGGGATCATTATAATGTAATGCAATATTGTGTTATTTTATGGTATGTAATGTCATGTGATGATTGTGTGTGTGTGTGTGCGTGTGTGTGTGTGTGTGTGTGTGTGCATATCAGTAAGTATATATTTATCTATGGATGGATGTAGGAACAGGTGTATGGATAGATGTACGAATGGATTGTTATGTGTTACAGTCTGTCATAAAATGAAAAAAAATGTAAGAAGGAAAAAAAACAAAAACAACAAAAACAACTGAAAAAGAAGAAAATGAAAACGACTGAGGACAGCCTCCCTCTCGCTCTTCCCCCTTAGCCAGACTGCAGAATTCTAACACAGCCAGACTGCAGAATTCTAACACAGCCAAACTGCAGAATTCTAACACAGCCAGACTGCAGAATTCTAACACAGCCAAACTGCAGAATTCTAACACAGCCAGACTGCAGAATTCTAACACAGCCAGACTGCAGAATTCTAACACAGCCAGACTGTAGAATTCTAACACAGCCAAACTGCAGAATTCTAACACAGCCAAACTGCAGAATTCTAACACAGCCAGACTGTAGAATTCTAACACAGCCATGCACTGTATGCATGTATACATCAAAGCATGTTTCAATGTATGTTTGTTGCTTGTCTGTATGTTTGCATACCTGTATTTATGAGTGAATATGTATGCATGTTTGTAAATTTATTTGTATGTGATAAAGTATTCATGAATGTTTAAAAAAATTTTTTTTTTTCACTGTAGATTGTAATTTCCCAGTGTGTTCCATTTTCCTTCATATAAATGATAATATTTGAATGTGCTTTTATGTGAAAGGCATCGGCAGAACTGAGTTTGAAAATAAAATGAAGTTTTTTACAAGAGTAAAAAAAAAAAAAAGTTAAACCACCCCCCCCCCACACCCTAAAACAACAAAAAACCAAACAAAAAAACCCCAACAACTATGGATTAAAAAAAAAAAAAAAAAATGAGAGGCAGAACTTGTAAGTCACTGGAAAAGGGTGTTCAGCTGGTGAAACCTGCTAAAACTTCGATGGCCACAACTGGTGGAACATGAGATTCTAGACGTTTCTAGAGATAAGCAGTGTATAATTAAAAGTTCATCACAATGTTAAAAAATGTTGTAGTTCATCTCCATCAAGTTTTAAACAGGGACAGTTTATCTTCTGTGTACACTGCAGGACAAACTTTTTTTTTTTTTTTTTTTTTTTTTGTAACATAAAAACATATCTTGTAATAACAGAAAAACAAAGGCGATAAAAAGAAAAATCAGTCATCATTCTTTGATGTATCAATTTTCAGAAAAAAAAGACTGTTTGTGCTTTTTTTTTCAGAGTCAATGTGTCTCATTCTTTATGGATAAGATCCAAAAGTCTATATGTCATTCTTTATGAATAAGATCCGAAAGTCTATGTGTCATTCTTTATGAATAAGATCCAAAAGTCTATGTGTCATTCTTTACCAATATGACTCAAAAGAGAAAACAAACACTGCTTGTCAGTGTATTTGTTTTACTATACATGTGGATTTGTTTCTAAAGAATTTTGCCAGGGACAACCCTCAAGAGTGAGCGTTAAGTGCATACATGATCATGTGTATGGGTGTGTTAATGAGTGAACGTACTGGTGTGCACAAGTCAATGGTTCTTTTGATCATACATTTGCAACAACTGATAAGCCTTTTTGAGACTCAGATCTCAACAACTGATACGTATATCATATCATAAGCCATATCATTATCACAATTATCATCACACCTCTGAGTCTTCTACACGATCTGGCATTTGAACAGCAGACGTCCTCTGACGACAGTGAGATGTCAGTCATCAACCCCTAGACTGATGCTGACAAGTACGCTCATCAGTGAAGGGCTGTCACCTCACTGAATTAACACTGAGCTTACAGGTCACGATGTCAGTCACCGCTCTGTCTTTGGAATTCTTTCAGCTGGGATTGCATTACTTGTGTTCAGTAAAATCAATACCACTGATAAGCAAAGCAAAAAGTATAGTGATGGCATTTAAAACTCATGCCGCACTGATCTCGTTACACCACAGTTCAGCAGTCAGAGGGTTCACCAGTCGTCCAGGAATAATTCCCTTGGGGAAAAACAAGGTCTTCAACAACAAGGAGGTAAAGATGGATTTGACAGCCTGTTTACATAACAAGTACACAGAAAGCAAACCACCATGGTAGCCGTCATATATACAAAAAAAAACCAACAAAAAACCTTTGGAAGCAGTCACTCTCTGGAAGCAAGTTATGTAACACACCAACACCAACCAAAAAATGCCATCTCCCCTCAGTGGAAGCTCTGAACCAAAATCAGATAAGACCAGAACTCTTAAAAAAAAAAAAAAAAAAAAAGGGAAAAAATCATGTAACAAACAGGGATACTTCAGCAAAACTTTGCCCTCAACAACTGTTATTGGGCATGTAAAACCAACACAAGTATAACCAGAATATTATAAAAAAAACAACAACAACAAAACCCATAAAAACCCAACACACAAAGAATAATTTAGCAAACTATTTTTGCTCTCCAAAAGTCCCTGGGTTTGTGAATAGGAGTGGACATGCAGAGGACTGTCAAGGCTGGCCAGTTGGTCAGTCAGCGGTCAGTCTTCACTTGTTCTCAAATATGGTCCTCATGTCGGCAAAGGCCTCTCGGATCAGACGGCCAAATTTGTGGGCTCCCTGAAAAAGCAAAAAACAGCTGTTGACAGCACAGTCCTAAGAACGCAGGGTGATGCTGTTTGTTTTACATCATGTGTTTATCACAGCACAGTCCTAACAACGCAGGGTGATGCTGTTTGTTTTACATCATGTATTTATCACAGCACAGTCCTAACAACGCAGGGTGATGCTGTTTGTTTTACATCATGTATTTATCACAGCACAGTCCTAACAACGCAGGGTGATGCTGTTTGTTTTACATCATGTATTTATCACAGCACAGTCCTAACAATGCAGGGTGATGCTGTTTGTTTTACATCATGTATTTATCACAGCACAGTCCTAACAACGCAGGGTGATGCTGTTTGTTTTACATCATGTGTTTATCACAGCACAGTCCTAAGAACGCAGGGTGATGCTGTTTGTTTTACATCATGTATTTATCACAGCACAGTCCTAACAATGCAGGGTGATGCTGTTTGTTTTACATCATGTGTTTATCACAGCACAGTCCTAACAATGCAGGGTGATGCTGTTTGTTTTACATCATGTATTTATCACAGCACAGTCCTAACAATGCAGGGTGATGCTGTTTGTTTTACATCATGTGTTTATCACAGCACAGTCCTAACAATGCAGGGTGATGCTGTTTGTTTTACATCATGTGTTTATCACAGCACAGTCCTAACAACGCAGGGTGATGCTGTTTGTTTTACATCATGTGTTTATCACAGCACAGTCCTAACAATGCAGGGTGATGCTGTTTGTTTTACATCATGTGTTTATCACAGCACAGTCCTAACAATGCAGGGTGATGCTGTTTGTTTTACATCATGTATTTATCACAGCACAGTCCTAACAACGCAGGGTGATGCTGTTTGTTTTACATCATGTATTTATCACAGCACAGTCCTAACAACGCAGGGTGATGCTGTTTGTTTTACATCATGTATTTATCACAGCACAGTCCTAACAATGCAGGGTGATGCTGTTTGTTTTACATCATGTATTTATCACAGCACAGTCCTAACAATGCAGGGTGATGCTGTTTGTTTTACATCATGTGTTTATCACAGCACAGTCCTAACAACGCAGGGTGATGCTGTTTGTTTTACATCATGTGTTTATCACAGCACAGTCCTAACAATGCAGGGTGATGCTGTTTGTTTTACATCATGTATTTATCACAGCACAGTCCTAACAATGCAGGGTGATGCTGTTTGTTTTACATCATGTGTTTATCACAGCACAGTCCTAACAATGCAGGGTGATGCTGTTTGTTTTACATCATGTGTTTATCACAGCACAGTCCTAAGAACGCAGGGTGATGCTGTTTGTTTTACATCATGTGTTTATCACAGCACAGTCCTAACAATGCAGGGTGATGCTGTTTGTTTTACATCATGTGTTTATCACAGCACAGTCCTAACAACGCAGGGTGATGCTGTTTGTTTTACATCATGTATTTATCACAGCACAGTCCTAACAATGCAGGGTGATGCTGTTTGTTTTACATCATGTATTTATCACAGCACAGTCCTAACAATGCAGGGTGATGCTGTTTGTTTTACATCATGTGTTTATCACAGCACAGTCCTAAGAACGCAGGGTGATGCTGTTTGTTTTACATCATGTATTTATCACAGCACAGTCCTAACAATGCAGGGTGATGCTGTTTGTTTTACATCATGTGTTTATCACAGCACAGTCCTAACAACGCAGGGTGATGCTGTTTGTTTTACATCATGTATTTATCACAGCACAGTCCTAAGAACGCAGGGTGATGCTGTTTGTTTTACATCATGTGTTTATCACAGCACAGTCCTAACAACGCAGGGTGATGCTGTTTGTTTTACATCATGTGTTTATCACAGCACAGTCCTAACAATGCAGGGTGATGCTGTTTGTTTTACATCATGTGTTTATCACAGCACAGTCCTAACAATGCAGGGTGATGCTGTTTGTTTTACATCATGTATTTATCACAGCACAGTCCTAACAATGCAGGGTGATGCTGTTTGTTTTACATCATGTATTTATCACAGCACAGTCCTAACAACGCAGGGTGATGCTGTTTGTTTTACATCATGTATTTATCACAGCACAGTCCTAACAATGCAGGGTGATGCTGTTTGTTTTACATCATGTATTTATCACAGCACAGTCCTAACAACGCAGGGTGATGCTGTTTGTTTTACATCATGTATTTATCACAGCACAGTCCTAACAATGCAGGGTGATGCTGTTTGTTTTACATCATGTGTTTATCACAGCACAGTCCTAACAATGCAGGGTGATGCTGTTTGTTTTACATCATGTATTTATCACAGCACAGTCCTAACAACGCAGGGTGATGCTGTTTGTTTTACATCATGTATTTATCACAGCACAGTCCTAAGAACGCAGGGTGATGCTGTTTGTTTTACATCATGTGTTTATCACAGCACAGTCCTAACAATGCAGGGTGATGCTGTTTGTTTTACATCATGTGTTTATCACAGCACAGTCCTAACAACGCAGGGTGATGCTGTTTGTTTTACATCATGTGTTTATCACAGCACAGTCCTAAGAACGCAGGGTGATGCTGTTTGTTTTACATCATGTGTTTATCACAGCACAGTCCTAACAACGCAGGGTGATGCTGTTTGTTTTACATCATGTATCTCTCTTGGTATGTTCAGTGTCATTTCATTCATGTTACTTTTTTGTGCGTGTATGTATGCATGCTTGAGTGTGTGTGTGTGTGAGAGAGAGAGAGAAAGAGACTGAAACCACAGGAAACGAATAATGAGCGCTCAGTGGCAGCTGTCAGTCGGTTCTACCCAATCAGCCAGCCTGCTGTGCAAATGACTCCAGTGTTTGTAAAACTCCTAGAGTTTCGTCTCTGACTAGGGACATGTGCTGCATAAGTATAGATATAACTTAAGTATCCATGTCAATCATTCTTATGTACAAGGAGGCACTGATGTAAAATGTCATCATCATCATACTGGTGGACAGCTACACTGCATGTCACTTGTCTTAAAACTTGCACTTGGAATGAGCCCCCACTTTCGCTTCTTGCCAGAGATCTGGAAGGAGACGGTGAAAAAATGTAACTCAAAACAACAACAAAATGCTGACGGAGACAGAACGTATGGTGGTGGGGCAGGATTTCTTGCAGGAGATGTGAAGTCAAAGAAGATGGTGAAAATCAAGAAAATCAAAACGACAACAACAGCAAAATGCTGACAGAGTGAGAACGAATGGTGGTAAGGCAGGATTTCTTGCAGGAGATATGGAGGAAAGTGGTGAAGTTTATGTAAATGAGAACAACATGCTGACAGAGAGAGAACATACAGTGGTGGGGCAGGATTTCTTGCAGGAGATATAGAAGAAGATGGTGAAAAAAATGTAAATGGAAACAACAAGAATAACAATAAAATGCTGACAGAGGAATGTACGGTGGTGGGGCAGGATTTCTTACAGAAGGTATGGAAGAAGATGGTAAACAATATGTAAATCAAAACAACAACAACAACAAAATACTGACAGAGACAGAACGTACAGTGGTGGGGCAAGATTTCTTGCAGGAGATATGGAAGAAAATGGTGAAGATATGTAAATCAAAACAACAACAACATCAAAATGCTAACAGAAAGAGAACGTACGGTGGTGGGGCAGGATTTCTTGCAGGAGATGTGGAAGAAGATGGTGTCCTCCCCAGCAACGATGTAGGACACACCATACCCATCATCTGCCACCTGTGACACAGTATCAGTATCGGTAGCTCAAGGAGGCATCACTGCGTTCTGACAAATCCATGTATGTTACACCACATCTGCCAAGCAGATGCATGACCAGCAGCGTAACCCAACACGCTTAGTCAGGCCTTGAGAAAAAAAAGACACGTACTCAACACACACCACTGACACAACCCTGTACAAACAAACAACACACGCACACACAATGTCTAGAACTCTACTGTTTCGTTTCCTGGTCACCCCTGAAAACGGAGTATGTCTGCCTACATGGCGGGGTAAAAACGGTCATACATGTAAAAGCCCACTCGTATTCACACGAGTTAAAGTGGGAGTTGCAGCCCATGAATAAAGAAGAAGTAGTTTCCTGGTCATGTTTGTTCCTGCTCACAAATATATTGTTTCTTTTATAAACTTTTCATCACTAAATGATGCCATAGTTTGTTAGGAAAAGAGGAACTGTTTGCCAGCTGGTTAACTACAAAACACGCAAGTTGTTTGGAGCAGTGTAAATTTCTATGTCCACACATAAAATGCCTGTTTTTTTCTGTTTGCAGCACAGAAAAATTAAATAAAAACAAAACAAAACAACAACAACAAAACAAAGTGCAGGAACTGGTTTATCATCATTTCAAAAGCATGCATGTTTTCACTCACTATTTATTGCATCATCATTTCCACCAACAGCCTGTCTTCCATATAACATTGCCCAGGCTTATATCCGTCCATCCATTCATCCACAAACACTTTGCACCTAAAACCTGGAGAGGACACTCCAGCTTCACTACTAGCACTAGCATCAGAACAACACGTGAAGCAACAGTTACCGGTTATAAGTTAGCGCTCAACTGGCGTAGAGCCGACGCCAGGGGTTGCTTTTGATGGTGGGAGGGACTCTCACGTCCCAATGGACAGCTACCGCCCACCCAAGCTGGGCAGCCCCCAACCAATTAGATGCTGTCCCGCCACGACCTGCCTTCTGGGTGTATGAAGATTTGGAGAATGTCCGACAAGCAGGTCGTTAATTTCCGCACCAGGCAAAAAGAAAACTTCAAGAAACGGATCAACAATGAAACTGGCCTGTTGGAATGCCCGGACAATGATGCCTGGGCTCTCCCAAGATCTGCAAGACATCAGTGACGCCAGAAAGACGGCCGTCATAAACAGCGAGCTGAAGAGACTAAATGTGGACATTGCAACTCTGCAGGAAACACGGCTGGCTGACTCAGGAACACTAAAGGAGAGGGACTACACCTTCTTCTGGCAAGGAAAGAGCTCTGATGCCCCAAGAGAGTACGGAGTAGGCTTTGCAGTCAGGAACATGATTGAACCAGGCAGCAGCGGTTAAGAACGACTACTGACTCTCTGCCTCAACACCTCTGAAGGCTATGTCACTCTCGTCAGCGTGTATGCTCCAACTCTGTCCGCCTCTCCAGATGCCAAGGATGAGTTCTACGAAAATCTCGCATCAACCATAAGGAACATCCCCAGGGCAGAACAACTTGTTCTCCTGGGCGACTTCAGTTCCAGAGTGGGTGCAGACAACGATTCGTGGCCCTCCTGTCTTGGTTTCTTTGGAGTGGGGAAAATGAATGAGAACGGACAGCGACTACTTGAGTTTTGTGCCTGCCATGAACTGTGCATCGCCAACTCCTTCTTCAAGACGAAGCCCCAACACAAAGTCTCCTGGAGGCACCCGCGCTCAAAACACAGGCACCAACTGGATCTGATCCTAGTAAGACGAGCTGCCATCAAAAACCTTCTCCACACTCGCTCTTACCACAGTGCAGACTGCGACATGGACCACTCTCTGGTATGCTGCAAGATCAGACTGCAACCAAAGAAGTTCCACTGCTCAAAGAAACAAGGGAACCCTCGCATTGACGTCAGCAAGATGTCTCAACCAGACCTTGTAGAACAATTCACAGTGGCCTTTGAGAGAGAATTCAATGCATTGCAGCCCAGAGACTCTGCCACAGAAAGATGGGAAACGCTAAGAGACACCATGCACCGCATTGCTATGGCCACCTTTGGGAAGAAAACCGCGAAGTCCCACGACTGGTTTGAGGCCAAATCATCAAAGATGACTCCCAGTACTGAGGCCAAGTGCACTGCACTCACCGAGTACAAACGGTCACCCAGTGAGAAGAACCTGCAAATCCTTAGGGCTGCCAGGAGTAAAGTTCATCTTAATGCCAGGCGATGTGCAAATGAGTACTGGACAGAGCTCAGCGAAGAGATACAGAATGCTGCTGTAAGAGGCAACATCCGAGGGATGTACGATGGCATCAAGAAGGCACTGGGACCAACACAGAGCAAGACTGCCCCCCTCAAATCCTCCACCGGGGAAGTAATCAACGATCCTAGCCAGCAGATGGAGAGATGGGGGGGAACACTACTCCGACCTCTACTCCACAGAAAACATGGTGTCCAACACAGCCCTCGATGCCATCAAGTGCATGCCGGTCATGGAAGAACTTGACGCAGAGCCAACTGAGGACGAACTCAGCAAGGCCATTAACAGCCTGACATCAGGCAAGGCACCTGGCAGCGACGGAATTCCCCCAGACCTCATTAAACACTGCAAGACTACTCTTCTGCATCCTCTGCACACAGTCCTCTGTCAGTGCTGGAATGAGGGAGCTGTACCGCAGGACATGAGGGACGCCAAGATCATCACCCTGTACAAAAACAAGGGTGAAAGGAGCGGCTGCAACAACTACAGAGGCATCTTGCTTCTCAGCACTGTAGGCAAAGCCTACGCTCGGGTCCTCCTAATCCGCCTGCAGAAACTGGCCGAACGTGTTTACCCGGAATCACAGTGCGGTTTCCGAGCAGAGAAATCCACGGTAGACATGATCTCCCTTTGCCAAATCCAGGAGAAGTGCAGAGAGCAGAGGATGCCCCTGTATGTCGCATTCATTGACCTCACCAAGGCCTTTGACCTAGTCAGCAGAGACGGCCTTTTCAGGGCTCTCCGAAAGATCGGCTGCCCCCCCCGCCCCCCCCAAACTGCACAGCTTGACTGAGTCCTTCCACTCCAACATGAAAGGGACGGTGCAGTTTAATGGTAACCTCTCCAAGCCCTTCGACGTACGCAGTGGTGTCAAACAAGGCTGTGTCCTCACCCCCACCCTATTTGGAATTCTTTGCTCTTCTCCTGAGGCATGCGTTCATCACAGCACAAGAAGGGATCTACCTGCGCATCAGATCAGATGGCAGGCTCTACAATCTTGCCCGCCTCAGAGCAAGAATAAAAGTCCACAAAGCCCTCATCAGAGACATGCTCTTTGCCGACGATGCTGCAGTTGTGACCCACACCCAGCGGAACTTGCAGTCACTAATGGACCGCTTCTTTCAGGCCTGCAAAGATTTTGGTCTGACCATCAATCTCAAGAAGACAAACGTCCTAGGCCAAGACATGCCATCTCCACCAGCCATCACCATTGATGACTATGAGCTTGAAGCCATCCATCAATTCACTTACCATGGGTCCACCATCACCGACAACCTCTCCCTTGACACCGAGATCGACAAGAGGATCGGGAAGGCAGCCACAACACTAGCCCGCCTCACACAAAGAGTGTGGACAAATCCCAAGCTGACCACGAAGACAAAGATGTATACAACGCCTGTGTACTCAGCACCTTGCTGTATGGCAGTGAGGCGTGGACCACACATGCTCGTCAGGAGAAAAGGCTCAATACCTTCCACCTGAGAAGCCTACGGCGCATACTTGGCATCTCCTGGCAAGACAAGGTGACAAACACCGAAGTCCTGACTCGCACTGGCTTCCCGACCATGTATACCATGCTGAGATAGCGTCAGCTGCGCTGACTGGGCCACGTTCACCGCATGGAAGATGGTCGCATCCCAAAAGACATCCTTTATGGAGAGCTCGCCACGGGGCAGAGAAGCATCGGCCGCCCACAGCTGAGATACAAAGACGTTTGCAAACGTGACATGAAGGTGCTTGAGATCAACACTGAGTCCTGGGAAGACCTTGCAGATGACCGCAACAGATGGAGAAGCACTCTCAAGAATCAGCTATGGATTGGTGAGGACAAACTGTCAGCTGCTGCAGCAGAAAAGCGAGCTTGCAGAAAAGGGACGGCAGCCAACAGACCAGCATCAGCTTACACATGTGATCGCTGCGACAGAGACTGTCTCTCTCGCATCAGTCTCTGCAGTCACAGGCGACGCTGCTTGGTCCAAGCAGACAGCCCAATTAGACATTAGGTCAGATATACTCTATCCATGGTCAGCCATGACCAAAGGAGGCCTACTACATTTCCACAACATGCATGTTTTCACTCATTTGTTGATCTGTTTATTGATCTATTCATTCATGTTCAAAACTAAACATCAAAGCAAGTGTCCACGCTGGAAAGAACTGTTGTACAAACCACACACAGTGTGTTCTTACTGTAGTCGTAGACTCCATATACTGAGGTTCAACAGAAACCCCAATACAAACTTCTCCTTGGCAAGTTCCTTCTTTAAAGCACTCAAACTTGGATCTGATACATGATCAGCTGCCACAATATCACATTCTAATACTGACATGAGGTGTGTGTCTATACTCACTGGTCCAAAGCCTCCCCCTCCACAAATGCGCTCTGGATATTTCTTGAGATCCAGTTTGTCAGTTTGCTGGTGAGGCGTCTGTAATTGTAACGAGGACACAGAACACAGTCAGAGAGACTACAGAACTGACGTAGCTGTTCTTCAATACAGACTGAAGAACTGACGTATCATAATGCTAAAAATAACAAGAGTGTTCTTCAATATGGACTGACGTATCATAATGCTAAAAACAACAAGAGTGTTCTTCAATATGGACTGATGTATCATAATGCTAAAAACAACAAGAGTGTTCTTCAATACAGACTGAAGAACTGATGTATCATAATGCTAAAAATAATAAGTGTTCTTCAATATGGACTGACGTATCATAATACTAAAAATAACAAGAGTGTTCTTCAATATGGACTGACGTATCATAATGCTAAAAATAACAAGAGTGTTCTTCAATATGGACTGACGTATCATAATGCTAAAAATAACAAGAGTGTTCTTCAATATGAACTGACGTGTCATAATACTAAAAATAACAAGTGTTCTTCAATATGGACTGACGTATCATAATACTAAAAATAACGAATGTTCTTAAATACAGACTGATGTATCATAATGCTAAAAATAACAAGAGTGTTCTTCAATACAGACTGAAGAACTGATGTATCATAATGCTAAAAATAACAAGAGTGTTCTTCAATACGGACTGACGTATCATAATGCTAAAAATAACAAGAGTGTTCTTCAGTACAGACTGACGTATCATAATGCTAAAAATAACAAAGAGTGTTCTTCAATACAGACTGACGTATCATAATGCTAAAAATAACAAAGAGTGTTCTTCAGTACAGACTGATGTATCATAATGCTAAAAATAACAAGAGTGTTCTTCAATACAGACTGATGTATCATAATGCTAAAAATAACAAGTGTTCTTCAATACAGACTGACGTATCATAATGCTAAAAATAACGAGTGTTCTTCAATACAGACTGACATATCAAAATGCTAATAATAACAAGAGTGTTCTTCAATACGGACTGATATATCATAAGGCTAAAAATAACAAGAGTGTTCTTCAATACAGACTGACGTATCATAATGCTAATGCTAAAAATAACAAGAGTGTTCTTCAGTACAGACTGACGTATCATAATGCTAAAAATAACAAGAGTGTTCTTCAATACGGCCTGACGTATCATAATGCTAAAAATAACAAGAGTGTTCTTTGATACAGACTGACATATCATAATGCTAAAAATAACAAGAGTGTTCTTCAGTACAGACTGACGTATCATAATGCTAAAAATAACACGTGTTCTTCAATACAGACTGACATATCATAATGCTGGTAAAAACAAAGTTCTTAACTATTTCAAGATATAAGTAACCTTTGACCCCTTTTGGGGTATGGCAGATTTAAGAACTTAACAAAATGAACTCTTTAACCAACAGTGATGCCATTATCTTTAAAGTGTATCTGATCGTCTTCCTGTGTGTACTCTGGAACAGAATCAAACAGGTCTGTACATTATACTGGCATGGTACTTTGGAAAATCTTTGAGCCATTTTGCAACTGTGGAAATTTGGAATTCCACAAAGCAGAGGAAACTGCTTTCCTAAAACAACGGTATTAGACTAACAAGAGACATTCCTAAAACAACAGTATTAGACTAACAAGAGACACGCTTTCCTAAAACAACAGTATTAGACTAACAAGAGACACGCTTTCCTAAAACAACGGTATTAGACTAACAAGAGACATTCCTAAAACAACAGTATTAGACTAACAAGAGACACGCTTTCCTAAAACAACGGTATTAGACTAACAAGAGACATTCCTAAAACAACAGTATTAGACTAACAAGAGACACGCTTTCCTAAAACAACAGTATTAGACTAACAAGAGACACGCTTTCCTAAAACAACGGTATTAGACTAACAAGAGACATTCCTAAAACAACAGTATTAGACTAACAAGAGACACGCTTTCCTAAAACAACAGTATTAGACTAACAAGAGACACGCTTTCCTAAAACAACAGTATTAGACTAACAAGAGACAGTCACTCAGTTTATCTGTCTGTCAGCTGTACTGCTTTGTTTTGGTTTCTATTTTTTCCCCTTTGATTGCATTCAACAATGATGTAAACATTTACTGAGCTGTCAGTATAAACCAGTGCTTCAGCAATAAAGTTTAGTTAAGACTATGCTGCAATTTCCATATCGATTACAAAACAGCATGTTTCAGTAATAAAGTTTAGTTATGACTATGTTACATTTTCTGTTGTCATCATGACACAGCAAACATTAGCTCATAGTCCCTTCAGCAATCAAGTTCAGTTCTGACTATGTTGTACATTCTATGACAATTATGAAACAGCACGTTTCAGTAATAAAGTAGTTATTACTATGTTGTATTTTCTGTGTTGATCATGACACAGCAAACCACAGCACAGCACATGACTGCTTTACATACTGTCACACACACACACACACACACACACACACACACACACACTATATTATACCCATTAACTAGCAAGGGCTACGCCTGACAGACAGCATAGTCCCAGCTCTCATTTCTTTCGTCAGTTGTGTTGGAATGTGATTGTGCGTTGACGTGTAAGTTGTGTATGTGCTTTATGATGGAGTGGAGTATACACTGGTGCTTGTTTTGAGCGATTCTGCCACCGGAACTTCAAGTTATTTGGACATGTTTTCTGTGTAACCTGGCAAGTATTCTTGCTTGTCAGAGCACGCCATTTCTTCACCATCCCCTTTCGCACGCGCAGCCCGCTCCGCGTGTTCCTGAAGCTGACCTCTACCACAGGCCCTCGCTTGATATTCATTCTCCCCATGTGTCTTACACACGGGACCAGCTCCTGTCCATGCCTCCTGCAGCACTTGACCCTTCTGTCATCGACGCCATCAGAGGTGTGGGTATAGGTTGTCACCTCCCCCGTGTTCGCACTAATCGTGCAGGACGTCGCAAGCAGAGATAGCTGTTGTGTATGGTACTGGACGTGTAACTTCCACTGACCATACTGTTAAATGCATCAACTTTAATAACCTTATTCGTGTACCTCTGTCCTGCTTTCCCTCCCACCGCTCAACTCACATTTCTCTAGGTCCGTTCAACCCCCAGTCAGTTGGTCCTCACCTCAAACGCTCAGCGATCAACGAACATCTGCTTTCGATCAGCCTCGACATCCTGTGTATCACAGAAACTTGGCTTCGTAGTACTGGGGATGAAGCTAAGTGTCGAGATCTCGCTCCCCCTGGCTACACTACCACCTCCTTCCCTCGTGTTACAACAACTTGCGGGGGAGGAATCGCCTTCGTTGTGTCAGACAGGCTGCTCCCACACACAACGTACACAACTGCCTTCCCCTTCAACCATGCCTCCTTTGAACTGGCCCAGCTTTCACTGTCGCTGCTACATTCCCACCTCAATGTGTTCTGCCTCTACCGTCCGCCACCAAAAAAGAAAAATAAACTTTCTGATACGATGTTCATAGAACAGTTTCCGGACTTCTTAGAATACGCTAATAGTTTACCAGGTTCCCTACTTATTGTCGGTGACTTTAATTTTCATTTTGATTCACCCACGCAGTTTTATACCTCTAAATTACTTGAAATTGTCAGTTTGTTCGCTCTTAACCAGTCTGTAACCGAGCCTACACACAATCGTGGTCACATCGTCGATTGGGTGTTGCACAGAAATGAGGACTGCCTCTTGAAGTCTACCACCGTCGATCACACCCTGTCCTCTGACCATCACAGTGTCACGTGTCATCTGAACCTCACCAAGCCTCCCACGCTCCGTGTGTACAGGGAGATGCGCACACTGACCTCAATTGACTTAGACTCATTTAAAGCTGACCTGCTGACTGATATCCCTTTTGAGCCGACTGCTGACCAGCTATCCACTGTCCTACGCGCTGCACTCGACACGCACGCCCCGTCGACTCGGCGCCTGATCTCCAATCATCCCCCGTCGCCTTGGTACAACACCGTGGGACCAGAGCTGTTGGAGGCCAAGCGGGAAAGAAGGAGAGCTGAGAGGCACTGGCGTGCCACTGATTTGACCGTCAGTAGGGACATTTTTCAGACAGCCAGGAATAATGTAACAAACATTGTTGACAGGGTAAAGTCAAAGTTCTACTCTTCTAAAATCCTTGCATGCACCACAGCCAAACAGCTTTTCAACGCTACGAACAATCTACCAGGTAAAATGAAAAACACTCCTCTCCCTACAACATTTTCGGTGCAGGAACTCCCTCAAAAGTCTTCTGACTTCTTCACCGGCAAAATATCATGCATTCATGAGAAGCTTGACTCTGTTGTGTCTCCTTCACCCGTTCAAGAACGCGTGTACACTGGTCCTGTTTTACAATGTTTCCAACCCGTTACTGAAGATTTTGTGAAGAAAGTGTGTCTGAGCGCTTGTCCGAAATCCTGTGAGCTTGACCCTGTCCCGTCTTCTTTGTTGGTTGAATGTATTGATGTTCTACTGCCACATATTACTCATGTCATCAATTCTTCCTTACTGTCTGGTTGTTTCCCTGGAAGCTTCAAATCTGCTGTTGTACGTCCACTCATCAAGAAACCATCTTTGGATCATAATTGTTTGAAAAATTATCGACCTGTCTCTAATCTGTCATTTTTATCAAAACTGCTTGAAAAGATCATATTGTCTCAGCTCTTAGCTCATCTGGAACAGAATGGTTTACTTAATTCCCACCAGTCAGCATACAGACGTGGTCATAGTTGCGAAACAGCCCTTCTTAAAATAGTGAATGATTTGCTTTCGGGATTTGATGAGGATAAGATATCTGTTCTCGCTCTCTTAGACTTGTCAGCAGCTTTTGACACTATCGACCACTCTATCCTCTTGAACAGACTTAAAACTTCCTTTGGTATTCGTGACACTGCACTAGCATGGATCACGTCTTACCTGTCAGATCGTGCACAGAATGTGTGTGTAAATGGTAGATACTCTAGAGTATCTGCCTTGAAATATGGTGTCCCACAAGGGTCCATCCTAGGTCCTGTTCTTTTCATGCTGTATGCGGCTCCTGTGTCGGATGTCATCAGTCATCATGCGATGTCGCATGAGAGCTCTGCTGATGACACACAACTTTATCAGTCAGCTTCCATAGCTGAATTTGATGCACTGGGGACTCAAACACAGGAGTGCATTGCTGGCCTAAAGGACTGGATGACTCTCAACAAGCTGCAATTAAATGATGACAATACTGAATTTATGATAACCTGTCCAAAGAAGTTTCGCCAACATCCTTCCTTTCCTGACTCTGTTCTGATCAAGAGCACACCTGTTTCACTTTCTCCCTCTGTTCGCAGTCTTGGTGTAATCCTGGACCAGTCTCTTTCCTTCCAACAGCACATTTCGAATATCTGTAAAGTTGCCTATTTGGAACTGCGTAGAATCAGCTCTATCCGCCACTATCTCTTAACCGATGCAACCAAGACACTTGTATGCTCTCTGGTTCTCTCAAGATTGGATTACTGCAACTCTCTTTTGGCCGACCTTCCCAAATATCTGTTAGACAGACTCCAACGAATTCAGAATAACGCTGCCAGACTCATTTGCAGAGCTTCTAAATTTGACCATGTTTCTCCTCTCCTTCAGTCTCTCCACTGGTTGCCTGTTTCTGTTCGAATAGACCATAAGCTATCCACTCTGACCTTTTCTGCAGTCAACGGATCTGGCCCCAAGTATCTTTCTGAACTCATCCATATCTATACCCCGTCTCGCCAGCTCCGTTCTTCCTCTGATACTCGACTTCTCAGGATACCTCACGTCAGAAGTAAGACCTATGGACACAGATCGTTTTCTTTTCAATCGCCAAAGACGTGGAACAAGCTCCCTGATAACCTCTGTCATTCTGATTCCCTCACATCTTTTAAATCTCGTCTCAAAACTCACCTTTTCCCTCAGCAATAAGTTCAATTGTGGCAGGTCCACTTCCTTTTCGTTAGGTGTGCTTGACTATATGTGTATACATATGTATGTGTACATAACTACATGCATGTATATGAATGTGTATTGTGTGTGCGTGTGTTTATGTAAGTTTGTGCCTGCCTATGTGTGCGTATGTGTTAGGGTAGCTGTTAGATACACATGTATGTTAAAATGTATGTATGCAGTGTGTGTGTGTGTGTGTGTGTGTGTGTGTGTGTGTGTGTGTGTGTGTGTGGTCACATTTTGGTGTCTGTATGTAACATAGATATAATGTTTTATGTTAACAAAAGCGTTTTTGTATAGCACCTAGAGCAGATTTCTGGATAGTGTGCTATATAAGTATCCATTATTATTATTATTATTATATTAATTCAGAAAATGACCCATTTATTTTGTGGTGAACTGGTCAAATGACACATAGTATCCCGAACTAAACCTAAACTCAGCTACTGATACACACCTTTACCGACACACCTTGAAACACACTTTACTTATACACACTACTGATACAACCTTTACCGACACACCACTGACACACACACCTTCATCAACACACCACTGATGCACTTCTGATACACACCTTCACCAACACACCACTGACACACACACCTTCACCAACACACCACTGATACACACCTTCACCAACACACCACTGACACACACACCTTCACTAACACACCACTGATACACACCTTCACCAACACACCACCTACACATACACCTTCACCAACACACCACTGATGCACCATTGATACACACCTTCACTAACACACCACTGATACACACCTTCACCAACACACCACCTACACATACACCTTCACCAACACACCACTGATGCACCATTGATACACACCTTCACTAACACACCACTGATGCACCACTGATACACACCTTCACTAACACACCACTGATACACACCTTCACCAACACACCACTGACACACACACCTTCACAACACACCACTGATGCACCACTGATACACACCTTCACTAACACACCACTGATGCACCACTGACACACACCTTCACTAACACACCACTGACACACACACCTTCACCAACACACCACTGACACACACACCTTCACCAACACACCACTGACACACACCTTCACCAACACACCACTGACACACACACCTTCACCAACACACCACTGACACACACACCTTCATCAACACACCACTGATGCACCGTTGATACACACCTTCACCAACACACCACTGACACACACACCTTCACCAACACACCACTGATACACACCTTCACCAACACACCACTGACACACACACCTTCACTAACACACCACTGATACACACCTTCACACCTTCACCAACACACCACTGACACACACCTTCACCAACACACCACTGACACACACCTTCACCAACACACCACTGACACACACACCTTCACCAACACACCACTGATACACACCTTCACCAACACACCACTGACACACACACCTTCACCAACACACCACTGACACCCACTGACATCTTAACTCTCTCTAAAGAGGAACAATGACAGCATTTTACCGCTGCTGACACCATTAACATGTTACAAGCAGAATGTTCTCACACTGAACAAGGTGGAAAAGAAAACAAAACAAGGAAAGCAACAGGCTGGGCCAGGCAGATACCCACTGGACATCAAGTGGGGAAAGGAAAGGGAGAAGAGAGGCTGTCCCCGAGTTAAGTTAACCCTTACCTGGCTGGTGGAGAGGCGCCACGGTTCACTGAGCACCTTGGCCAGGAAGGGGGAGTCCTCGCCGACGTACTTGGAGACGACGTACAGACAGAATAGGTGTCGGTCGATGCCGTGCCCCGTCATGGCGTCACGGTACAGCATCTGGTGTGTCTCCGCCGCCACTCTTGCCAGTCGGATCAGCTCCTTGTTCTGAGGAGGATCACAGTGAGGAATCTTGTGAAACATGTTAAAATCTAAATGTGAAAGTTATTGAAACATTACTTCTCTGCTCAGCTGAATTCCCATACACATTGTCTCGGTTAATGTTCATGCAGTTTGTCTCATTTTAAAAATGGCTTCTCAGTCACTTCATAGCTAAAAACTTTGCATTATTTCATTCATGTTCAATATATACCATGTAATCATGACACTTAGACTGATGCCATGTTTAGTTTGAATTTTTGATCTCTTCATTTTTTTTTTTTTTTTCCAAAATGGAGTATTTTTGGGAATAAACCTTGACACTGTTAAAGGACCAGACTTTCAATCTGAGGGAGCTGGGCTCAAATCTTGGGTTACGGCACTTGGTGGGTTAAGTGTCAAGACTTTCCCTGATCTCCCAAGTCAAAAACCAAGTTCTGTTTTGTCCTTGTCAGCCACAGTAAAGTTAAAAGGAAAAGAAAAGAACTAAATGCAAACTGCCGACTGACCTCAACCTTGGCCTCCACAGCCTTGACGAAGGCACAGGTGTCCTTGCTGCATGACCTAACTGTCTCTGTCCGACCCTCACGGAACAGTCGGGTCATGGAAGACTCGTACGTCAGGCAGAACTTGTTTGCTGACTGTGATTGAAAACATGAAATTCACAGTAAAACAAATACATTTATTTGCAGACCCGGACTCTGACACCTCTTTTCAACCCAAGAATTACATCCTGACACCTCTCTACACCAATAAAACGACTCACACACGTGTCTACCCTAACAAACCACACACACACCCCCCACACACATGTGTCTACCCCAACAACCAAAACGACACATCCATCCTATGGTTGGTCATCAAACACAATCCACCCACCTTCCCCTACTCCACCCCCCCAAACACACACACACCTGTCCACCCCTTACAAACAACCAAAACAACACGCTCACACTGTAGTACGCCATCACACACAATCCACCCACCTACCCCTTCGCCCCCCAACCCCCACCCCCCCAAACACACACACACCAGTCCACCCCCCAAAACCAAAATGACACACCCACCCTGTAGTAGGCCAGCTGCAGCGCCAGCTGGATGAAGGCGTCTGGGGAGACCTTGCAGGTCTTGATGAAGCCCTTGCCGTACTCCTGGTACATGAACAGGTGGAAGTCCACGTCCTCGATCAGCTGGCTGGCCACCAGGCGACTGGACTCTATTTGGTCCAGGCACTGACACACACACACACATACAGATACAACCCACAGTAAACAAACAAACCATGAAACAAAAACAACACCTAGACTAAGATGCCACCATGTCGCTGGATGCACGAGGCACTCAAGATGCTGAGCCAAAGTCACTCCATAGTCTGCGGTCCTCAAGTCGCGCGCGCGCATGCGCGTGTGTGTGTGTGCACTTGTGCATATGTATGTGCTTGTCACAACCCATAAGGGGTTGCCCATGAACCCCCACCCCTTCCCTGACTAGCTAACGTCCTGACAACACAAACACGGAGACACAAGAGTTCAGCTCGTTGTTTTACTGTGGTCATGCAAAATTACATATATAAATAAACGCCACAAAACAAGGCATTACAAACCAAAAAAAAAACTCTGTCTAACCACAGCACAATTATGCAATTTACAGTCAACTGCAGTGCCAGTTCTGCTCAGCTCCGCTGCCAGAGTTCAACTCATACTGACAGCCGAAAACGAACACTTGTAGATCGATGGCTGAAGCTAGTTGGCAAGAGGGACAGTGGGAAGGTGGGAAAGGGTACGATGGAAGTATGGAGTGGGAGCGGGAGTGGGAACGGGAGTGAGGAAGTTTCCAGACTTGTGTTCTGGGGACCCGTCGAAGGCAGCAGCATGGAAGGGAGGGAAACACCGGAAAACCTGTCACCAGGTAAACAGGCACGTCACTGGCCCAGAGTGAAACACAGACTAATACAGAAGAAGGGGGTGACAAGGGAAACGCCCCCACTACTTCACCGACGGCGCCCAACAGCACGCACGCTGGAACGGCAACCTGTCTCTCTGCAATGCTTGGCCTCAACAGCCCAGGGGAATCTTTCTTTCCTAACCAGATAGATTCCTGAACTCGCTCAGAGTTAAAAAAACAACAAAAAAACGTTCAGGAGAAGGGACATGCCACACGTGCAAAAGCATGAAGGAAAGAGGGAGATGAAGGAGAGGGACGGAAAGAGGGGGAGAAGGGAGAGAGAGGGGGAGAAGGGAGAAAGAGGGGGAGAAGGGAGAGAGAGGGGGAGAAGGGAGAGAGAGAGGGGGAGAAGGGAGAGAGAGAGGGAGAAGGGAGAGAGGGAGAGAGAGGGGAGAAGGGAGAGAGAGGGGGAGAAGGGAGAGAGAGGGGGAGAAGGGAGAAAGAGGGGGAGAAGGGAGAGAGAGGGGGGGAGAAGGGAGAGAGAGAGGGGGAGAAGGGAGAGAGAGGGGGAGAAGGGAGAAAGAGGGGGAGAAGGGAGAGAGAGAGGGGGAAAAAGGGAAGGAAAAAGAGGTGCAGACAGGCATGCACACAAATCGCCAACGAGCCGTGACAGTGCTCCTGAGTATTTTGTGTCTGATGTGTCCTTGAAAAGCAGTCGGTGTGTGTGTTGTGTTGTGTGATATGTTCTTAGTAAAGCACTATAATATTATGTGTGTGTGTGTGTGTCTTTGTGTATGTATGTGTGCTCTTGAGTATTTCATGTCTGATGTGTATCTGTAAAAAGCATGCATGTGTGTGTGCATACGTGCGTGCGTGCATGTGTTTGTGCTCCTGAGTATTTTGTGTCTGATGTGTTCCAGTAAAGCACTAAGCAAGTGTGTGTGTGTGTATGTCTCTGTGCATGTGTGCGTGTGTCTGCACTCATGAATATTCTGTGTCTGATGTGTTCTTAGTAAAGTGCTAAATATAAAAATGACATCACTCACCAGCTGAGGGAAGTCCCATTCCAGACGTATAGGGTTGGGTGGCTGGTGCACCAAGGTACCGTTGCAATGTCCGTCCTCACGGTATCTGTCGACAGATGGTACAAAAAAAGGTCTGTGATCACACTCACTCTCAACACTCCTAACTCTAATGTTTGCAAACGTCAGATTCTACATTCACACAAATCTCTCTCTCTTTATATATACACTACACAACATCTTGCCAGGCAGATGTCTGACAAGCAACATAACCCATCATGTTGCCCATGCCTCAAGTGCATGCATATATATATATATATATATATTTGTGTACCTATCAGAACGGAATTCTTCTGAAGAATTTGCCAGAGGACAACACTTATTTAGCCATGTGTTCTTTTTCATTGTGCCAAGTGCATGCTGCATACGGGCACCTTGGTTTATCATCTTATTCAGTTTGATTTTCCAGTCAAACTTAAGAGAAAGGGCGACACCAGAATTCAAACCCACACCCTCACAGACACTGGCAGATAAGCGTCTTCACCATTCTGCCACCTTCCTTGATGAAGAAACAAACAAACAAAACAAGGATATGCAACTTATCGTATTATATCTTTATCGCAACATATTTTTCTGAGTGAAATTCGAGCTGCTCTCCCCCAGGGAGAGTGCGTCATCACAGTGCAGCACCACCCATACATATATTTCTTTTTTCTGTCTCCGAGTGTTTTCATTTTCTTATCAAAGTGAGATTTTCTCAAGAAATGTACCATTGAAAGCATGCAGCACACCGGACTCGGGTTTCTTGTCTCATAAGAATAATAAATAATAATAATAATGGTATTTATATAGCGCTGAATCTTGTGCAGAGACAAATCAAAGCGCTTTTTACACCAGTCATTCACAAGCATGCATAACTCTAAGACTGGAGAAACTGAATACAAGGAAGAGGCAGGGAAGGGAAGTGGGTTTTAAGGCCAGGCTTGAAAGAGCTGAGTGTGGAGACTTGATGAAGCGAAAGAGGAAGTTCATTCCAATTGCAAGGTCCAAAGACAGAAAGAACAGCGGCCAACAGTCGAGAGTTTGAATCTGGGTATGCGTAAACAGAGTGGATCCCAAGCCGATCGTAGTGAGCGAGATGGAGTGTAGAGGTGAAGGCAGCCGCAGAGATAGGAAGGGGCAGATTTGTGAATACATCTATAACATAAAGTGCTGATCCTGTACTTTATTCAGTGTGAGATAGGGAGCCAGTGGAGATGTTGTAAAAGAGGAGTGATGTGCTCAGATCTTTTCTTTCTGAGGACGAGTCGGGCAGCAGAGTTTTGTATGCGCTGAAGGGACTGAATGGATGAAGCAGGCAAACCAGACAAGAGTTACAGTAGTCAAGGCGAGAGAAAATGAGAGAAACAACAAGTCTAGATGTTGTGTCAGTGGACAGGTATTTCCGGACGGCACTGATGTGCCACAGTTGACAGTTGCAGGACTGATGTCTGACTGATAAATTTTTGCATGGACAGTGTATTGTCAAGGATAACACCGAGTTTCCTAACTGACGTGGAAAGAGGGATGGATGTACTGCCAAGTTTGATTGTGTCAATTGTGATGGAAGACAGCTTTTGTTTAGTTCCTATGATCATTGCTTCAGTTTTGTCCACATTCAATTGTAACTTATTCAGAGTAATCCAGTTTTGAATGTCCAGGAACCAGTTGGATGTTTCTTGCAAGAGCGACGACAATTTTTCAGGGGTATCACTCTTCTGGAGTTGAGTGTCATCAGCATAAGAATGATGACTGACATTATGGCGGTTGATAATTTCAGTGAGAGGAGCAGTGTACAGTGTGAAGAGCACTGGGCCTAAAACAGATCCCTGTGGGACTCCATGTTTGATTTTAACGGGTTCAGATTGGAAATGATCAACAGTGACAGACGATCAGTGAGATAAGATTTGAACCAGTTTAGAACAGTGGTGTTGATACCAAATGTAAAATGAAGATGGGAAAGAGGATTGAATGGTCTATCGTGTCAAAGGCGGCTGATAAGTCGAGAAGAGTGAGAAGGGAAATTTTTCCTGAGTCGGACGCTAGCAGTAGATTGTGGAGGAGAGTGGTTTCAGTGCTGTAGTCAGCGCGATAGGCAGACTGAAATGGGTGGATGTGATTGTTGAAACAAAGGTGGTTGTTGAGCTGCTTGAGGACAGCTTTTTCAAGGAGTTCGGACATGAATGGAAGATTAGAAACTGGTCGATAGTTTTTCAAAATGTTTGCATCAAGGTTGGGTTTCTTCAGAAGAGGCCAGACGATTGCAGTTTTGAAAGTGGATGGAAACGTTCCAGTGAGAAGGGATGAGTTGACAATGTTGGTGATTGTGGGGAGAAGCTGTGAGACACACTGGGAAAAGACCGAGGCTGGTATAGGATCGAGCTCACAGGATTTTACTGACATTTCTTTCAGGATTTCATGGACTTCTGTTTCAGTCAATGGATTAAAGGAATGGAGAGGAGTGCTGCTGAATTGAGAATCAGGATGAACAGGCTGGAAAGACATTTGGTCTAAGATGGTACAAATATTCTGGACTTTGTCAAAAAAGAAAGAGGAGAAGACATTGGGGAGTTCAGATAAAGTGTAGGCAGAAGGAAGAGGAACCTTTTTTGCAGTTCCAAGAAGATTTGACATGATAGAGTAAAGAGATTTGGTGGATGTGGCATCGAGAACTTGAAAAGAAAAGAAGTTTGTCTTTGCTGTCATCTGAATGACTAACACCCAGGCCACCACTCAAGGTCTTGTGGAGGGGAAGAAAATTCTGGCCAGTGTGGGATTTGATCCCCTGCCCTCAGATAATCTCATTTCCTTGGTGATGTGCTACTGCTAAGCCATCACCCCAAGTGAGTTTGCTTCAGTAAAGGAGAGTGCCGCCGTGGCAAAGTGGTTAGCTTCGCAGACTGACGGCTGGAAGGACGTGGGTTCGAATCCCAGCGGAGGTGTGTTTTTTCGGCCCGTGGCTGGCTCCTACCCAGAGTTGAGTGTGCTGTGGGCTTAAATGGGGAGACTGGGACTACACAGTTGAGTGTCATCCACTTCAAGGATGCGTCTTTGGATGTGTTGCTCTAATTACTTGACCAACACTGCAAGTGTCTGTGCTGATTATTCAACACAGCCATTTCACCCACTCTAGGAAGACATTGTCAGGAATGGCCAGACGGCAAAACTGATGCGGAAGTGAAGCTACTCATAGAAGAAAACAGTAAAGAAGAGGACATCATCATATACACAGATGGCTCAGTCAAAAGACCAATCTGGTTGAGGATTCACTGCGAAACAAAATGGAAAAACAGTTAGGGAAGAGAATGCTGCCTACAAAGTCACAACCTCCAGCCTAACGATGGAAGCTGAGCTGCGACACATGCCCTCCAGTGGCTATCGTCCATCCATACGCCCGGAAACCAACATGCCATGATTCTAACCGACTCAATGAACCTCATACAGAAAATTGAAAACGGAATGGGAAGCCCAGAGTGGCATAAGGCAATGCGCAACTTTCAGATTAAAAAACTCACATGGTCATACTGCCCGGGACATGCAGGTGTTAAGGGAAATGAGCGAGCTGACAGACTTGCTGGTAACGCAACACCAACGAGCGGCCTACATCTAGGAAAATCGGAAATCCTCAGAAAAGTCAAAGAATATCAAAAAGAACAGGTACAAGGCCATCACACCATCGATCGCCTCAAAGAAATAAAAGCAGAGAGAGGGAGCGGCCGTAAGTCTAACATGAAAGGTAGAGCACGATGCTTTGCAAATCAAACAAATATAGGCATCATTTCCAAACCAACATTGCGCAAATTTCTTCAAAACGGAACAGTCTCTGTGGGCTTTTCAAAATACAATAGACTGAGCAACACACTAGACGCCACGTTCTTGGCATCAGAGATCTTTTCCTATCCTTCTTGTGGCCAATCAGTGGCAGCCTCTGTGCGTGTGTGTACGTGTGTATGTGTGGGTCTGTGTGTTTGAGTGCGTTTGTGCATGCGCAAGGGTGTAAGTGTACACAAGTGTCAGGAGAGTTCTGTGCACGTGCGTATGTTTGTGTGTGTGAGGGGGAGGTGGGAGTGCCGGGAGGAGGGAGGGTAGAGGATGAGGTATGTGAGTGTATGCATGCCTACACTGTTGGAGCAACGGGATATTGGAACGTGCGGGTGTGTATATATATATCTTTGTATATATATATGTGTGGGGTTGGGAGTGGGGGATATGGGCGTATGTGTGTGTGCTTGTACAAGTAAGTGTTCATCTGTATGTATATGTGTGTGTGTGTGTGTGTGTGTGTGTGTGTGTGTGTCGTGGAAGCTGCGATACGTAGCCTAGAAATGAGTGTGTGGAGGAGGGGGGTAGAGGAGGTGCAGGGTAATACGTGTGTGTGTGTGTATGTGTTGGGGCTCATGTACGTTTATGTGTATTTGACTGTGCTTTCATATCTGTGAAACTGCATGTTTGGCGCATATCTGTTATGCATGTGTGGGTGTATGTGTGAATGTGTGTCTTCATGTTTTACATTTATTTGCTTATTTATCATCATTGTTGTCTTATTTATCTACTTATTTATTTATTTATCTATTATTATTATTACTACCTTTTTTCATATTATAATTATCATTTATTTATTTATGGATTTATGTATTTATTTACTTATTTATGTACGCTTATCTATTATTTATCAACCTTTTTTTTTTTTTCCTCAAGGCCTAAGCGCGTTGGGCTACGCCGCTGGTCAGGCATCTGCTTGGCAGATGTGGTGTAGCGTATATGGATTTGTCCGAACGCAGTGACGCCTCCTTGAGCTACTGAAACTGAAACTGAAAAATGCAAGTGTCTGTATCTCTCGGGCCTGGTTAACGCCGGGATATCATTATGACAGGAAGCGTAGAGTACAGCCTTGTCATGCAGTCCAAAACCAAAATGGACCTCCACAGCAACATCGTCATCGTCATCCTCCTCCTCCATCAATCATCAATATAAACAAAATAGTCTCAAAGTCTGTGGCCTTTCATGCCATGCTCTCATGGTGACCTCAGTTTCGATGCCCCTCCACTTCCATGCTTGGGTTCAGTCCTGTCAATGTCGTCAGTGTCGGCAGATTCATGGGGGGCTGTTTTTTGAGGGACGTGGTGGCGGCCTCCACTCTGGGAGGGACGCTCACTCAGTCTGGCTCCACGACTAAGCCATTATTGTCGTTAGTAGGGGGCTTAGTATGTGGTGTCCTAAGTACGTTAAATCAGAACAGGCACCACTGAACACCATAAAGGTGACTCAGCAGCAGTGCAGGGTCTCCTCTGGTGTGTGGCCTCCTGGCAACCTAACATCGATGGTTCCCTGCGGACTGCTGACGCTGGAATTGTGACGGACGAACCCGGGTGTGGCCATGTATGGGGGAATCTAAATGAGCGGCGTGGGAGTAATGCCACTGAAACGGTGCAGATGATGGGGCAGCACAAAAAAAAGAAAAAAGAAAAAAAAAAGGAGAGTGCCTTACAACTGTGCAAATCAAAGTGACAAAAAGCTGAGTATGTGTAACTCCCAATTCTAGTCCTGTCATTAATTTGTTTCCTTTTTTTCTTTTCTTTTTTTTAATCATTTTTTGGACACAAGCCCATTTCTGTTCATCATCACCTGCTGCCAATCTGATTCTGGAGAAATAAATCACAAAAAATTCTAGCACAAAAGCTATGGACAATACAGAAAGAAAGTAAACGTTTTTGTGAAGGAAAATGAGTGTAGATTCTGCTTCTGGGCTCTTTTTCCCAATTAGGTTGATTGTAGATAACTGTTCAGGCATGTAAAGTCAAGATAATAATATTTGTGCAACAAAAAAAGTCTATTTCCACCTCTACATAATGACATCCATAAAAAAAGAAACAAAATACAGCTAGAAATAGCAAGCCTATTGTCAGATTATACCTGTAGAAGAAATTAAAACAGTCTATAAGCTTATGAAAACAAATCACAGCTCTTGCAGACATGTAAGTATATCACTGTCCCAACATTCAGTGAAGTCAACATAAAGGGTCAATCACAGTCCCAGAAACTGAACTGGCAAGCTTTTTGACAACAAAGAGCGTTTGGGCGTGAGAGGGTGAAGTTCTTTGATGACATTCACTCCTTTCATGTTGCACATGGGCTGATTAAAGTGTCTACTGTGCTTCCAGCTTGCCACCTCTTCAAACAAGTCATCCCTCTGATTCAGCGGAAAAAAAGCGTTAAAAACAAGAAGCACATGTTTCACAGCCAGTGCAGGTTCAGCACTACATTTCGTGAAAATCGTGGGGCATTGGTGGTTGTTGATTGCCTTCTGTCTGCTTTGAAATGTGAGTACACTCTTCCCAAAAGCCACGCCCCCTTGATGACCTCTGGCTGGTATTCGACCTATCGTCTTACATCACTCCTCTCCCTCTCCTTCTCTTCTTCCAACACTGGCTGTACATAGTCTGTCAGTCATAGCCAGTTGTTTAAAATGCTGTCAGATTGGATGGATGGACTGAATTACCATCAAATGGGCTGTCAGTTTCATCAATGTTGTTGTCAATCACCTTCATTTTCAAACCAATCATCAGACAAGACCGAGAGATCCATCTCCATCGCGAAAGCTGTCCATAATCACAAAAGCTTTCAGAATTGTGAAAATCTGCTGACTGTGACTATTTGCTTTACTGGACACAGTTTTCAATGCATTTGTTTGCACATGATGCAACTCCCTTTTCCATGTGCGTACCACGTGGTCATTAGCAAATTATCATTGAGTAGAAAGAGGCCTTCTACCTGATGTAAGTTCATTTAAGTAGTATTTTTATAATCCAGACACATCAAACTAACTGTTCAGAGTCTGTTTATGTGAACTGAACCAAACTCCAATGAAGGAAAAATCGGAACATATGCAGGACGTCAGTGGACGTCTTATAGGCACTACGGCAATACTTTTTGTAGGACGTCAGCTGACGTCTTATAGGCACTCTACTGGTTAAACATAATATGAAATAATTTCTTTCAAGGTGAAGAGAGTGAGTGGATGAAAAAAACATTTTTCATTTTGTTTTAATAATCATAACTGGCTCAGGGGAAAATTTCTTGTGTCTGTTTTCTGTTTACTGAGGGAGTGAGACTGAAGACTGAAGCGAACTGGCTAAATATTTCTTCCCTCATCTTGTCTGTCTCCTCACCCACTTAGTATTAACTAGATTAAAGAATAAAACAAACCAACAACAAACGAGAAAGAAAAAAGATAATAACACACTTTTATTCTAAACCACTCCATTTCAATATTGTACTGTATTACTTTTTGTCACATGTTTCTCTGGCTGTTACTTGACAGTTAACCAGAAACAGTTACTTGAAATTACATCCTCTTTCTTTACTTGGTTTCCTCCTTGTTTCAACAACAATCTTTTCCTTTTCACCATCTTTATAACAACAACTGAGCAAAAACAACAAAACAACAGTAATAAAATACCATCTATTTTTCCATCACATCATTATCAATGGTGTTTGAAATAACAACTGACATAAAAAATGTCATATTTCTACCAATACAGTTTGGACTTGCTAAGACTCCACTAACTAATAACTTATCATTTACAGTTGATTTCTACTCTTTCATGAAACAAGATTCTCACATCTCCCTATAATTCAAGTTAATAAATACAAACTAATAATGTTATAGGTATTTAAGAAATGTCTGTTCATGAACTGAAACATTCACTCATTCCTCAGAAAATGGTATGTAGGAGTTGTAAGTTACTACAAAGCATCTGTAAAATTTATTTTTAGTCTGTTACTGCAATTACTAGTCATCGCTGGAATTATAATTGTAAAGTATCTTGATAATTGTAAATGAAGTGCTCATTTTCATTTTACATATAATGAATAAAGTGTACCCTTTGTTATTTTAACCTGGTTTAGAACTTCTAGGCATTTGGAAAAACATAACCACAAAAACTGAAACAAAAATGTTGATGTATATATTTATTATAATACTAAAAATACAGATCCCTTAAAAAAAACAAAACAAAAAAAAACAAAACATTACAAATTTTTTTAAGCCAACTCTTACCCCTGCAAAATATTGAATTTCAGTTAAACAAAATAGATTATGCCACGACACACGTTAAACGGCTCAAGCATGTGCATTAAACGCTCATGGCTACACCTACTTCATCCTCTATCAAGCCAGAAAAAAACTAAACAGAATATCAAAAACAAAACAAACAAAAAAAAAAAAAACAAAAAAAAAGGGGGGGGGGGGGGGGGGGGGAAGCAAATGCAACTCTGCCACAGAAATCAACACTGTCCAATCAACACACGATTCAACTTCAATCCTGCAAGAAAGAAAAGGGGTCCTGTGAGGAAGGGAGACAACTGGATGAGTTAAAAAAGGGGGAAAAAAAAAGCAAAATGCAACTCTGCCACAGAAATCAACCCTGTCCAACAACACACGATTCAACTTCAATCCTGCAAGAAAGAAAATGGATCCTGTGAGAAAGGGAGACAACTGGATGAGGTTTGAGGATAGGAAAGGAGAGGGTAGGGGTAGAGGTAGGGGTGAGACAGAGCACCAACAAAACCACCCCCAAACCATACTGCCAAGGATCAAACACCGGATCGTCAGACAGCACCAACAAAACCACCCCCAAACAATACTGCCATGGATCAAACACCGGATCATCAGACAGCACCAACAAAACCACCCCCAAACCATACTGCCATGGATCAAACACCGGATCATCAGACAGCACCAACAAAACCACCCCCAAACCATACTGCCAAGGATCAAACACCGGATCGTCAGACAGCACCAACAAAACCACCCCCAAACCATACTGCCATGGATCAAACACCGGATCGTCAGACAGCACCAACAAAACCACCCCCAAACCATACTGCCAAGGATCAAACACCAGATCGTCAGACAGCACCAACAAAACCACCCCCAAACAATACTGCCATGGATCAAACACCGGATCGTCAGACAGCACCAACAAAACCACCCCCAAACCATACTGCCATGGATCAAACACCGGATCGTCAGACAGCACCAACAAAACCACCCCCAAACAATACTGCCATGGATCAAACACCGGATCCAAAACCAAGGGTCTTTATCTATCAACAAAGAAAAGTTGGCGCATCTTTAAAACAGGTCAGAGGTCTCCATCAGTGCAGTGAATTCATACCCACTGTTTCTAGTGCTGGACACTGCAAGGCGGGGCCCAATCCTCTCCTTTCACTGTTTTAACCTTCCCCGACCAGTCAGATACAACCCATTCACATGTGGGTGGAGAAAGGAAAAACTGGACACAACACACCATGCTGTAATGGGGCCTCAAACTCTTGACCACTGGTCAACACTGGATCAGAAGTCAACGCCAAACCAATTCTGCAATGGTGCCGCCCTTGTGCATTTTTGGAGTTGTCAAATTCCCAAAACTATCCCATCATAAAAAAAAAAAGAATCTAATGCATATACACACATTATATATATCATACAATCAAGTCAATAATTTTTTTGTGCATTAATCTGAACACAGGCACACAGCAGGTTTAGCTAATTATGCCAGGCAATGCAAACATTTATGCATGGGTATATATTTTTTCCACTCTGCTGAGAATGAGAAACAAACACGAAGAGGCTGAGGGAGATGGGAATGGAGAGAGAGAGAGAGACAGAGAGAGAGAGAGACAGAGAGAGACAGAGAGAGAGAGAGAGAGGCAGAGAGAGAGATAGAGGCAGAGAGAGAGAGAGGCAGAGAGAGAGAGACAGAGAGAGAGAGGCAGAGACAGAGAGACAGAGGCAGAGACAGAGAGAGACAGAGACAGGCAGACAGAGAGAGAGACAGACAGAGAGAGAGGCAGAGAGAGAGAGAGGCACAGAGAGAGAGAGACAGAGAGAGGCAGAGAGAGAGAGAGGCAGAGAGAGAGAGAGAGGCAGAGAACACTGAACACACTGAACTGAGATGGGAATGGAGAGAGAGAGAGAGAGACAGAGAGAGAGAGGCAGAGAGAGAGGCAGAGAGAGAGAGAGGCAGAGAGAGAGAGAAGAGAGAGAGAGGCAGAGAGAGAGAGGCAGAGAGAGAGACAGAGAGACAGAGGCAGAGAAAGGGACTGAGAGAAAGACTGAGACACAGACTGACAAACAGAGACTGAATGCTAATCACTACAGCCCATAACTTGTTAGGAAACAAATGACTATGCTGTATGTTTTTTCTCCACCTCCTCTTCCCCTTGCATGATAATCATTCAGCAAGCACCAGCACTCTTTCACACCAGACAAAGAGAGCGCCCAACTTGAAGGCAACGATCCTTATTGCTGTCTTGTCTGCCTGCACTTAAAGGTTAACAGACCCACAGCCTTTTATGATCATATGGGCAGTTATTTCAAACACACTTATCTAGGGCTCGGCGTAGGAAAGCTGTGCCAAGTCCTCTCCTTCCATCGTTTTAACCTTCCCAATCGAACAAAGTCAGGTGGGGTGAGGAATCCATTTTAGCATGGTGTTGTGTCTTTGGGGAAAGGCATTTTGCTCCATTTTCCTCACTCCACCACACGCGAGTACCTGACTTTGGTCAGGGAAAGTTAACCCCTAGGCTGCCTATATGACGAGATAACTCGTCAGCGCAAGCATGTATGCTTCGATGCCACAATGATGAGAGAACTCGTCATCAAAATATTCTGACTTTTTCCTGGTTTGCATTGAGTTCACTGACAAAAATACTGGCAGCTTTAGCTTGGGGAATCTTTCTAGATTCTATTCATAGCTAGAAACGCCATCTATGTCATGAGGCAGTCCTTTATTTGAATGTTTTGGTTGGGTTACTGCCGCAGTGTTTGCCTGGTTCCTCTCCTCGCTCGCTCAACAAAATGTTGGACACCAGTGCTCAAGACACGCGATTGTGGTGCACTAAATCAACCAAGACTGCTTTCTTTAGCTGATGCTCAGAAAGGATTGAAGAGTAAATTCGAAGGAGAAGACAGTGATGAACATTTATATGATGATTTGATAGAAAATAAAGGGAGCAATCAAGAGACTGGCCAAGATACGACTGTCAGTGAGTGATGCCGCCTGTACAGCTGTAGCAGTTGACAGGAAGGAACCACATTATTAGCAGGACACAGTGTGAGCAATTTTCTTGGCACTTAGCCAATATGGTCTGATGAGAACTGGATGAAGTGACCGTGTGAAAGAGGTGGACAGGAGAGGAGGGGGTGTGGCCCCACATCTAAATTATCACTTGGAGAAATCACAATGCATTGTCTCTCTCTCTCTCTCTCTCTCTTTTATTGTGATTGTTCTAGTATAATTTGTGTGTGCAGATATTATCCATTTGTCCAGAAAATATGATATTTTAGTGCAAATTACCTGACTAATGTTTGGAATGAACAAGCTGAAAATGTGACAACACTGATTTCAAAACAACAGCATGTCTCTGAAAATATATAAAATGGGAAAACATATGTGTTTTGTATTCTTTATTCATTCACCTTTCAGAAAAAAAAAATGCTTTTATGGGTCTTTCTCGAATAACAAAGAGCACAGAATTTTTTGAAAATATATACCCGTTTTTTTGTGAAAAAACCCTGGCAAATAGATTTCACTTAAATCTTATTTTCCTGACAGTGAAAGGGTTAAAGTGATGGAATGCCAGAAGTGGGCCCTGCCTTCCTATGCCGAGCCTTAGACACAATGAATATCAATTCACTGTCCTGCCTTCCTATGCCGAGCCCTAGACACAATGAATATCAATTCACTTCACTGCCCTGCCTTCCTATGCCGAGCACTAGACAATGAATATCAATTCACTGCCCTGCCTTCCTATGCCGAGCCCTAGACAATGAATATCAATTCACTTCACTTCCCTGCCTTCCTATGCCGAGCCCTAGACACAATGAATATCAATTCACTTCACTGCCCTGCCTTCCTATGCCGAGCCCTAGACACAATGAACATCAATCCACTGCCCTGCCTTCCTATGCCGAGCCCTAGACAATGAATATCAATTCACTGCCCTGCCTTCCTATGCCGAGCCCTAGACAATGAATATCAATTCACTTCACTGCCCTGCCTTCCTATGCCGAGCCCTAGACACAATGAACATCAATCCACTGCCCTGCTTTCCTATGCCGAGCCCTAGACAATGAATATCAATTCACTGCCCTGCCTTCCTATGCCGAGCCCTAGACAATGAATATCAATCCACTGCCCTGCCTTCCTATGCCGAGCCCTAGACAATGAATATCAATTCACTTCACTGCCCTGCCATCCTATGCCGAGCCCTAGACACAATGAACATCAATTCACTGCCCTGCCTTCCTATGCCGAGCCCTAGACACAATGAATATCAATTCACTGCCCTGCCTTCCTATGCCGAGCCCTAGACAATGAATATCAATTCACTTCACTGCCCTGCCTTCCTATGCCGAGCCCTAGACAATGAATATCAATTCACTTCACTGCCCTGCCTTCCTATGCCGAGCCCTAGACACAATGAACATCAATCCACTGCCCTGCCTTCCTATGCCGAGCCCTAGACAATGAATATCAATTCACTTCACTGCCCTGCCATCCTATGCCGAGCCCTAGACACAATGAATATCAATTCACTGCCCTGCCTTCCTATGCCGAGCCCTAGACAATGAATATCAATTCACTTCACTGCCCTGCCTTCCTATGCCGAGCCCTAGACACAATGAATATCAATTCACTGCCCTGCCTTCCTATGCCGAGCCCTAGACAATGAATATCAATTCACTTCACTGCCCTGCCTTCCTATGCCGAGCCCTAGACACAATGAATATCAATTCACTGCCCTGATGGTTATAAAAGGCTATGTGAGCTTTAGCCTATAGGCTTAAAAACTATTTCTTTGAACTTTGTCAAATTCTCACTGATTGAACAAATGATTTTTCTATTCTTGATTGTGTCTACCAGTCAGCTGCTGTCTCAGTTTGAATGCAACCTTTGTACAGCACAAAGCTCTTCACACCATGATTCACAAAAGAAAAAAAGGAAGCAGCTTTTGCAATGATAAATACCATAAAAAAATCATAACTGTTTAAAACTGTAATAAAAGTTACTCACATTTCGCTGATCACAACAAATGCAATGCACACACACACACACACACACACACACACACACACACACACACCTCTTGACATTAACCATTTTGATTTTTCAAAATAAACAACTCTCAGACAGACACATACATACTTTTACCTCACTGTAATGAAACATTGTATACACAATTTTGCAATGAACTCAGTTAATAGTCTTACAATATACCTCTTTTTAATTAACCATTACACACAGAACTTTACATTCTACCCCACTGTTTATTAACTATGACACATACTATTTTGCACTCCACCCCAATGTAATTATCCATTACAAACACACACATATTACATTTTACCCCACTGTAATTTCCTATTTTGAATTCAAACATACAGTATGAACGGACAGATGAACACACTTTTGCACAAACACTGTTTGCATGCATGTACAGACACACATGCAGACAACATTTTGCAGATACAAATAAAATTACGTAGAAAATGTCTAAACAAATAACTGAATGAAAACATCATCAAACAAAAACCTGTATCTCTGAATGTGTGTTTAGTGTATGCATGTATGGTTTCTTTGGAATAGTTCGGAGTGTGTGTGTCTCTCACTGTTTCAGTCTGTAGGCCTCTTCTTCCCCTTTCTCTCTCTCTCCCCCTGTTATCATTACTGATTATTATTCTTTAAGTCTCTATTCATCCTGGCTGATATCAACCCCTTGACTGCTGCTGGTAAGTACCCTTTTGAGTGAAGGGCTTTCACCTCAAACCAGTTCAGACATAGTTTACAGCTCAGGGTGTCAATCACCATTCTGTGTTTGGATTTCTTTCTCTTTGGACTGCATTTCTTTTGATCAGCAAAATCAACTACACCACTGATACAGCACACAAAACGGGGTCACTGCATTCCAAAACTCATGCCTCACTCATCTCATTTCACCATGGTTCAGCAGCAGTAAAAGGGTTAATCTAATTTGTGTGTGGACTAAGCGAAACATGGATGAAATCATCTTTTGAACATTGTCTTCACTGAAGATAATTTTGTTCTTACAAATGAGAAGAACAAGAATTTCAAGAAGAAGGAGAAGAAGAAGAAGAAGCAGACGAAGAAGAAGAAGAGGAAGAAGAAGGAGGAGAAGGAGAAGAAGAAGAAGAAGAAGAAGAAGAAGAAGACCTTATTTTGTGTTCTCTTCTATTTGTTTTAAGAACCTGGTGGGTATTCAGCCCTGAAAGTGCTCTTTGCCGTTAGCTGGGCTATAAACAACATGCTCTGATTTGATTTACACCTGTTCAGAATGGGCTATGATGGACGGTCTGAATAACAGTTATTTTGTTACTCTTGTTGTGGTGACGGCTCTGAACAAAAAAGTTCCTCTCCTCAGACACATCAATACCAAATAAAACTAAAAGTAGTCCTACATACCCCAGCTTGAAATACTCGTCGGTGATGGCATACTCCCACATGTGCGCCATAATTGGAGCGTCCGCCCTGTAGACACATTGGCCTCGCTCATCATCTCTTTTCTTTGGTGTCTATTTTTTTGTTTTGTTGATTGTTTTTATCTAGTCATTCACAAATCAAAACTTGCATATCCTACAAATCGCAACAAAGACGTCCTACTATAATCTACAACTGGTATATCTTTCCCATGCTGTTTTTTCTTTCTTTCATGAAATACAGTTTGTATGCCTTACAAACACTGCTTTAAATGCTCATTCACAAATTACAGCTTTTACATCCTGCAATTACATTTGTTTTGTTCACTCTGAATTTACAAATCACAATATGTATATTCACAAATACTGCTTTTTTTTTTTTTTGTTCATTCACAAATCGCATCATGCATACTGCTTTGTCTTTCCTTACCAACAAGTCAAAAGTTGCACATCCTACAAATACTGCTTTTTTGTTGTTTATGACTTACAACTTGCAGATATTACAATACCACCTTTTTTCTGTCACTAATAACAACTTACAGCTTTTCTTCAATCATTTCTCTCACTAATGACAACAATTCAATACAGCTTTTCTTCAATTATTTCTCTCACTAATGACAACAATTCAATACAGCTTTTCTTCAATCATTTCTCTCACTAATGACAACAATTCAATACAGCTTTTCTTCAATTATTTCTCTCACTAATGACAACAATTCAATACAGCTTTTCTTCAATCATAAATCACATCCTGCATATCCTACAAATACTGCTTTTATTGTTGTTTATAAACTACACACCATACAACTTGCACAATATCCTACCAATACAGACAATTAAAACGGTGTATACAAATCAAACCTTTAAAAAAACAAACAATAACAACATAAACACCCACTCCCCTAAAAACAACAACAAGAAACGAAAACAAACAAAAAACTCCACATTCAGGTCATCCCCACCCATTTTACACAAACAGAACAGTATCCTGAAATCAGACTTACCATGAATGTTCACCATTGAAACCAATCTGTAAGAAGGAAAAAAAAGTTTATTTATTTGTTCATCAAGCTATTTTCTTTCCTCAAGTATGACAGGCACAAATTTACAAATACAATGAAAACACATATACAGAATGCCTGCCAATAAAAATATGATGACTTTAAAAAAAAAGTGATGAATTCAAGCAAAAATGAAAAAAAAAAGAAGAAAAAAAAAACAAACCAACAACATTTTTCAGCAATAAAGACTTCAACCCCCTTAAATTTCAAGCAATTTAACACCCTTCAACTACAAACACCCTTCACTATAAACAGTTCAACACCCTTCAACTACAATCACCCTTCACTATAAACAGTTCAACACCCTTCAACTACAAACACCCTTCACTATAAACAGTTCAACACCCTTCAACTACAAACACCCTTCACTATAAACAGTTCAACACCCTTCAACTACAATCACCCTTCACTATAAACAGTTCAACACCCTTCAACTACAAACACCCTTCACTATAAACAGTTCAACACCCTTCAACTACAATCACCCTTCACTATAAACAGTTCAACACCCTTCAACTACAAACACCCTTCACTATAAACAGTTCAACACCCTTCAACTACAAACACCCTTCACTATAAACAGTTCAACACCCTTCAACTACAAACACCCTTCACTATAAACAGTTCAACACCCTTCAACTACAAACACCCTTCACTATAAACAGTTCAACACCCTTCAACTACAAACACCCTTCACTATAAACAGTTCAACACCCTTCAACTACAATCACTTCAGCCCCCTTCATGTTACATGTATGTCTGAGTGTGTATGTGTGCATGCCTGAAATATGATTGAACGACACAGAAAACGAATGATGAGCGCCCAGTGGCAGCCGTCAGTCGGCTCTAGCCAGGTAGGCAGCCTGTTGTGCAAATGACCCTGTGTTTGTAAAACCCTTAGAGCTTGGTCTATGACAGAGGATAGACGCTATATTAGTTATAGTCCATATCATTCATTCCTCATTCACTCTTTACCCACCCGGCCGTTGGGACAGACCACCAGAGTGAAGGACTTGTCGAACCACCGGTTGTATCCAGTCCCGTGGAGCATAGCGCGGCCATAGCGGTCCAGGGACGTCGGATCATTCTGTGGAGAAATAAAAACTTCATTGCTTAATCCAATTAAAATCCTGAAATAAAAACTTCATTGCTTAATCCAATTAAAATCCTGAGGCAGAATTTGAAGTGTGTCCTACGCATGTCCTGGTCATCCCCTGTGGATGTTTACTGTGGTGAAAGGGAAGTAATTTATACAGCAAGGGCAAAATGGGGCACACAACTTCATACCAAGGATACTTTCTTGACCCCTCAGTTCCCCCACCCCACCCACACCCTGCAAACACACACACACACACAGATACCCCCCCACGCCCCCAAAAATTCCTTCTTTTTTTAACAATAATTCTGCCAAATCTAACCCCTCAACCGCCCCACCTAGAAAACACACACACACACACACACACACACAAAACGGTGGGGGGGAAGAGGGCAAGGGAAACCAGAGCCTCAATAATACTAAGAGAGAGAAAAAAAGAGGTGGGGAAAGAGGAAAAGAGAGAGAGAGAGAGAGGGGGGTGGGGGGTTAGAGATAGAGAGAGAAGAGGAGAGAACAGAAGAAACAAGAGAGAAAGAGACAATAAGCAGAAGAAAGTGGAAGAGAGTGAGGGAAAAGGAGGGAGGGAGAGAGAGAGAGAGAGAGAGAGAGAGAGAGAGAGAGAGAGAGAGAGAGAGAGAGAGAGAGAAATATTTAACTGCAAGGCCACAGGCCTGTTTGGAAAAGAGGAAGGAGGGGGAGACAGAGAGACAGAGAGAGAAATATTTAACTGCAAGGCCACAGGGCTGTTTGGAAAAGAGGAAGGAGGGGGAGACAGAGAGACAGAGAGAGAAATATTTAACTGCAAGGCCACAGGCCTGTTTGGAAAAGAGGAAGGAGGGAGGGAGAGAGACAGAGAGAGAAATATTTAACTGCAAGGCCACAGGGCTGTTTGGAAAAGAGGAAGGAGGGAGGGAGAGACAGAGAGAGAAATATTTAACTGCAAGGCCACAGGGCTGTTTGGAAAAGAGGAAGGAGGGAGGGAGAGAGACAGAGAGAGAAATATTTAACTGCAAGGCCACAGGGCTGTTTGGAAAAGAGGAAGGAGGGAGGGAGAGACAGAGAGAGAAATATTTAACTGCAAGGCCACAGGGCTGTTTGGAAAAGAGGAAGGAGGGAGGGAGAGACAGAGAGAGAAATATTTAACTGCAAGGCCACAGGGCTGTTTGGAAAAGAGGAAGGAGGGAGGGAGAGACAGAGAGAGAAATATTTAACTGCAAGGCCACAGGCCTGTTTGGAAAGGAGGGAGGGAGAGAGACAGAGAGAGAAATATTTAACTGCAAGGCCACAGGGCTGTTTGGAAAAGAGGAAGGAGGGAGGGAGAGAGACAGAGAGAGAAGTATTTAACTGCAAGGCCACAGGGCTGTTTGGAAAGGAGGAGGGAGGTGTGCAGGGAGAGAGAGAGAGAGAGAGGTAACGAATGAATGAATGAATGAATGAATGTTCTTTAATAAGGGAAGTGGAATAAGTAAGGACATGCTGTTTTTTCATCCGACCCTCAGGGCAAAGAAATTAAACAAGCGAACAAAATGAAACAAAAAATACAATACAAATAAGTAAAAAAAATAAAAAACAGAAGACAGAAAGAACAAAATAACATCACAGCAAAAAAGAGAAATACAAAAACTAAAAGAGACACTTCACACACATGAACGAATACACTTGCACATGCATGAATATTATACCATCCCTAATTAACAATAATAAAATAGTGCATGATGTTTCATTTCAACATTTAAAGACAGAGAGAGAGATAACGATAACGATAACAATAACAATTTTTTATTCAGATAAAGGCCAAAGCCCCTTACTGAAGGGGGTGACATTAAAGAAAGATAAATAAGATTTTACATGACACACTATGCATCTTCAACACAAACCAACCAAAAAATATCTAACACAGATGTTCAACAACATTCACGTCATAACTATTCTCAATCTCTTCAATGCCTCATATATATAAATGGCCAAGTTACACAGAGTAGACTCATGTCTTGACGACATGAGCAAATTAAATCTAAAGTTAGATGGATCTTTATAATATTTTGGTTGGACAGAGAGAGAGAGAGAGAGAGAGAGAGAGAGAGAGAGAGAGAGAGAGAAGAAGCAGCAAATGACCAGAAGTCAAACTCACTGGATCGTAGTCAACGTTCTCAGTGTCTAGAGCCAGGACAAAAGCAGCCTGCACAATCAGTGTGATCAGAGTTATCTTCCATGTTTCAGCATGATCAGAGTTATCTTCCATGTTTACACCAGGTTTTCACAGTAGTTTTGTGGCTTAGAAAAATGATCAGGTGGACAACGCGTGTGTGTATGTGTAAGTGTGTGTGATGCGTATTTCATGATTTTTGGATTTAATCAGGTTCATAAACTACAGCTGTGGTTTATCATTGTAAAAAACCCCCCAAAAAACAGGAAATGCATATGCAAAGGAAACATCTTGGGTTATAAGTGGTACTCATTACATTACAATGGCTATATATATTATACACACCACTGTGTTTGCCTAAAATTCAGTATCATTTCATTCACCACAGCCCAAAAAAGGCAACTGTGCAAGTGCCTAGTTGGTCTTTGTTGAAACCTGTATTTTCTGCACAGAAACCTTTACTCCCTCCCCCATCGACTCCTCCATTCACACAATTATGTACTGTTTTCTGCACACGATCCTTTCCTCTGTTCACACATCTCTACACTGTTTTCTGCACACGATCCTTTCCTCTGTTCACACATCTCTACACTGTTTTCTGCACACGATCCTTTCCTCTGTTCACACATCTCTACACTGTTTTCTGCACACGATCCTTTCCTCTGTTCACACATCTCTACACTGTTTTCTGCACACGATCCTTTCCTCTGTTCACACATCTCTACACTGTTTTCTGCACACGATCCTTTCCTCTGTTCACACATCTCTACACTGTTTTCTGCACAATATCCTTTCCTCTGTTCACACATCTCTACACTGTTTTCTGCACAAGATCCTTTCCTCTGTTCACACATCTCTACACTGTTTTCTGCACAAGATCCTTTCCTCTGTTCACACATCTCTACACTGTTTTCTGCACACGATCCTTTCCTCTGTTCACACATCTCTACACTATTTTCTGCACAATGTCCCCGCCCCCCCCAAACCTCATCCCTCTTCTTCACACAGGTCACCTGTTTGATGACGCTGAGTAAGGCCTTGTTCTTTCCCTTGCAGAAAAACTTCCCCCCACACCCTCCTTTTATTCATTTATTTTTTTCACCCAGGTCTCCTTTTTGATGGTGTCGAGTGAGGCCTTGTTCTTTCCCTTGGAGAAAAACTCCTCCCACACCTCCCCCCCCCCCCCTTTTTTATATTCATTAATTTTTTTTCACACTGGTTACCTTTTTGATAAGTCCAGTGTAGCCTTGTTCTTTCCCTTGGAGAAAAACTCCTCCCACACCTCCACCCCCCCCCCCTTTTATATTCATTAATTTTTTTTCACACTGGTTACCTTTTTGATAAGTCCAGTGTAGCCTTGTTCTTTCCCTTGAAGAAAAACTTCCCCCCTCACCCCCCTTTTATTCATTAATTTTTTTCACACTGGTTACCTTTTTGATAAGTCCAGTGTAGCCTTGTTCTTTCCCTTGAAGAAAAACTTCCCCCCTCACCCCCCTTTTATTCATTAATTTTTTTCACACAGGTCACCTTTTTGATAAGGCCAGTGTAGCCTTGTTCTTTCCCTTGGAGAAAAACTCACCCCCTCACCCCCCTTTTATTCATTAATTTTTTTCACACAGGTCACCTTTTCGATGGCGTCAAGTGAGGCCTTGTTCTTTCCCTTGGAGAAAAACTCACCCCCTCACCCCCCTTTTATTCATTAATTTTTTTCACACAGGTCACCTTTTCGATGGCGTCAAGTGAGGCCTTGTTCTTTCCCTTGGAGAAAAACTCCCTCCTGGCCTTGGCCCACGGCACTCTCTCCCCGGCTGTCATGGCCGCCATATGCTCTTCCCCCTTCCCCGGGAGTGACTCGTCATCCAGAATGCGCTGGAACATTCTGCAACACCGACAGGGTAGGGTGGAGAAAGTGTTAAAACATGCAAAACATTGTGGCACACAGTGGCTACAGAAAGTGTTTCAGGTTATTGTGCACTGTGGATGGAGGAAGCGCTGTCGAAACATTATATGGGTTATGGTGCACAGTTGGTACAGAGAGCGTTAAAATGTGTTGAAGGTTATGGTGCACAGTTGGTACAGAAAGCGTTAAAATGTGTTGAAGGTTATGGTGCACAGTGGGTACAGAAAGCGTTAAAATGTGCTGAAGGTTATGGTGCACAGTTGGTATAGACAGCGTTAAAATGTGTTGAAGGTTATGTTGCACAGTTGGTACAGAAAGCGTTAAAATGTGTTGAAGGTTATGGTGCACAGTGGGTACAGAAAGCGTTAAAATGTGTTGAAGGTTATGGTGCACAGTTGGTACAGAAAGCGTTAAAATGTGTTGAAGGTTATGGTGCACAGTTGGTATAGACAGCGTTAAAATGTGTTGAAGGTTATGTTGCACAGTTGGTACAGAAAGCGTTAAAATGTGTTGAAGGTTATGGTGCACAGTGGGTACAGACAGCGTTAAAATGTGTTGAAGGTTATGGTGCACAGTGGGTACAGAAAGCGTTAAAATGTGTTGAAGGTTATGGTGCACAGTGGGTACAGAAAGCGTTAAAATGTGCTGAAGGTTATGGTGCACAGTTGGTACAGAAAGCGTTAAAATGTGCTGAAGGTTATGGTGCACAGTTGGTATAGACAGCGTTAAAATGTGTTGAAGGTTATGGTGCACAGTTGGTACAGAAAGCGTTAAAATGTGTTGAAGGTTATGGTGCACAGTTGGTATAGACAGCGTTAAAATGTGTTGAAGGTTATGGTGCACAGTTGGTATAGACAGCGTTAAAATGTGTTGAAGGTTATGGTGCACAGTGGGTACAGACAGCGTTAAAATGTGTTGAAGGTTATGGTGCACAGTTGGTACAGACAGCGTTAAAATGTGCTGAAGGTTATGGTGCACAGTTGGTACAGAAAGCGTTAAAATGTGTTGAAGGTTATGGTGCACAGTGGGTACAGAAAGCGTTAAAATGTGCTGAAGGTTATGGTGCACAGTTGGTATAGACAGTGTTAAAATGTGTTGAAGGTTATGGTGCACAGTGGGTACAGAAAGCGTTAAAATGTGTTGAAGGTTATGGTGCACAGTTGGTACAGAAAGCGTTAAAATGTGCTGAAGGTTATGGTGCACAGTTGGTATAGACAGCGTTAAAATGTGTTGAAGGTTATGGTGCACAGTTGGTACAGAAAGCGTTAAAATGTGTTGAAGGTTATGGTGCACAGTTGGTACAGAAAGCGTTAAAATGTGCTGAAGGTTATGGTGCACAGTTGGTATAGAAAGCGTTAAAATGTGTTGAAGGTTATGGTGCACAGTTGGTACAGAAAGCGTTAAAATGTGTTGAAGGTTATGGTGCACAGTTGGTACAGAAAGCGTTAAAATGTGCTGAAGGTTATGGTGCACAGTTGGTACAGAAAGCGTTAAAATGTGTTGAAGGTTATGGTGCACAGTTGGTACAGAAAGCGTTAAAATGTGTTGAAGGTTATGGTGCACAGTGGGTACAGAAAGCGTTAAAATGTGTTGAAGGTTATGGTGCACAGTTGGTACAGAAAGCGTTAAAATGTGTTGAAGGTTATGGTGCACAGTTGGTACAGAAAGCGTTAAAATGTGTTGAAGGTTATGGTGCACAGTGGGTATAGACAGCGTTAAAATGTGTTGAAGGTTATGGTGCACAGTTGGTATAGACAGCGTTAAAATGTGTTGAAGGTTATGGTGCACAGTTGGTACAGAAAGCGTTAAAATGTGCTGAAGGTTATGGTGCACAGTTGGTACAGAAAGCGTTAAAATGTGTTGAAGGTTATGGTGCACAGTTGGTACAGAAAGCGTTAAAATGTGTTGAAGGTTATGGTGCACAGTGGGTACAGAAAGAGTTAAAATGTGTTGAAGGTTATGGTGCACAGTTGGTATAGACAGCGTTAAAATGTGTTGAAGGTTATGGTGCACAGTTGGTACAGAAAGCGTTAAAATGTGTTGAAGGTTATGGTGCACAGTGGGTATAGACAGCGTTAAAATGTGTTGAAGGTTATGGTGCACAGTTGGTATAGACAGCGTTAAAATGTGTTGAAGGTTATGGTGCACAGTTGGTACAGAAAGCGTTAAAATGTGTTGAAGGTTATGGTGCACAGTGGGTATAGACAGCGTTAAAATGTGTTGAAGGTTATGGTGCACAGTGGGTACAGACAGTGTTAAAATGTGTTGAAGGTTATGGTGCACAGTTGGTATAGACAGCGTTAAAATGTGTTGAAGGTTATGTTGCACAGTTGGTACAGAAAGCGTTAAAATGTGTTGAAGGTTATGGTGCACAGTTGGTACAGAAAGCGTTAAAATGTGTTGAAGGTTATGGTGCACAGTGGGTACAGAAAGAGTTAAAATGTGTTGAAGGTTATGGTGCAAAGTGGGTGGAAAAAGTGTTAAAACGTGTTTGAGGTGAAGGTCACAGTGGGTGGAGAAAGTGTTAAAGCGTGTTAAAGGTTATAGTGCACTGTGGGCGGAGAAAGTGCTATTAAATCATGTTAAAGATTACCATGCACAATTGGTACAGAAAGCATTAAAATGTGTTAAAGTTGTGGCACACAGTGGGAGAAGAGAGCATTAAAACATGTTAAAGGGTACAGTCACAGTGGGTGAAGAAATGGTTAAAACATGTTCAAGGTTATGGTGCACAGTTGGAACAGAAAGAGTTAAAATGTGCTGAGGGTTACTATGGCACACAGTGGGTGGAGAGAGTGTTTAAACATGTTAAAGGGTACAGTCACATGGGTGGAGAAATGGTGAAAACATGTTAAAGGTTATGGTGCACACTTGGTACAGGAAGTGTTAAAACACGTTAAAGGCGATGGCGCACAGTGGTTGGGGAAAGTTAAAACATGTTAAAGGTTCATCCCTGAACTGCTGCTGTATGTCATTCATCATTCTGTTATTTGCACTTCTTCCTCTTGGGGCTGCATTATTTTTTGTGTTCAGCAAAATGAATGGCACCACTGATAGTGATATAAGTACACAAAGAGTTGTAACGGCACATGCCACTCTTGATTTCTTTTCACCTCGATTCAACAGTTCATGAGTAAAGTCAAAGGACCAACAGCCTTATATGGCCATCAGGGCAGTGAATTCATTTCCACTGTGTCTAGGGCTTGGCATTAGAAAACAGCGCCGAACCTCTCCTTCCCGTGTTTTAACCTTCCCCGACCAAAGTCTGGTACCCATTCACACCTGGCTGAAATGAGGGACAAATAGTTGTGTAGTGAAGTGTCTGTCCCAATTATGTTTCTCATTCCCCTTTGCCCCCCAACACCTGTAATTATTAGTGTCATTATCATATTAAAAAAACCCATCTTAATGAAGCAAGCGAATGTCATTGCCTATCCTATAAACCTTTGAACTGGGTAAAACAAGCTTGAAATAACTTAAAAACAGAAACAAAAACAAACAAAAAACAACTCACGCCTCAAGTTCTATGGGTTCCAGAATGCGGCGCTTGTGGCGGATGTACACCTTGAAGTACCTCCCCTTATGGTACACAGCGATGTGGTTCGATTCTTTCAAATGCTGAAGAGTGTCTGAAAAATAATGCAGACACTACAAATCTCTTGTTGAAACACAACATGGACTGGACACTTAAAACTGTTGTTGGTGTTGTTTTGCTGCCCCATCATCTGCACATTTTCAGTGGTATTACTCACACAATGCTCAATCTGAGTCCCCCATACACAGCCACAACAAAGTTTGTCACAGTCCTTGCATCATCGACAGTCGACAGGAAACTGTTGATGTTAGGTTGCTTGAGGCTACACATCAGAGGAGACTCTGCACTGCTGCTGAGTCTTTTTGAAGGTGTTCAGTAATACCGATTCTGTTTTTAAAAATGTTTTCATTAAACAAACAGGTTATTTCATGCATTTTGGTGGGGTTTTTTTTTAATGTTTCAAGTGCAACTGAATTATTTACAATAGATGCCTTTAAAGTCTTTGATTATATGTATGTGTTATCTTTGAATGTTTTCACTGTATATTTGTATGTGTTCTCTTGCCTACTCTCACCAAGATATGTGAAATGAGTATCCTCATCCTCAATGAAACAATATCACCAAGATATGTGAAATGAGTATCCTCATCCTCAATGAAACAATATTCTGAGAATTGTTTCTATTCATGTCTGTTTTAGCTTTTGCTAATATTGCACTTTTGTTATCTATTTTTTGGGTAAAATTATGTAAATGTAAAGGACATGAATGAAATAATGAACAATCAATAAATATTCAATAAAAACAGAAAGAAAAGATGAAAGAAAAATAATGCTCAGTAGCGTAATGTTTCTTCTCTTTCCATAACATACACAAACTAAAAATCTCAACTCTTTCAAGAATTTGTTTCCATAACATACACAAACTAAAAATCTCAACTCTTTCAAGAATTTGATCAAAACATGATGTTAAAAAACAACAACAAACAAACAAACAAAAAATGACAAAAACCAATTGTAAAAAGCTGACACATTTTCGCTGCATTGGAAACAATTCAGAATAACACTATAATGATTATCTCTCCATTCCTCCAGTTTCACAAATCTTTTCTGTCATCATGCCTGCAAGATGGGGTGTAGAGGAAGAGGCAGTTACAGAGATAGGATGGGACAGGCTTATTCATGTATTTATGTCATTGCTAGAACTACAAGCCTTGGAGGCTAGTTGGCCTTTGGGGACCATCTCAACACCCACTGTCCTAAAACCCTTGTAGCTGAGAGAGTAGGGCTGTCCTAATGGTCTCAGTCGGACACGATTACTGACTATCATAAAGTTCTGCAAGAGATAAAACAGTCTGAAGACAAGAAGACACCTGCACTGACCTGTCTCAATTCCAGGTATACGTGTCGTGTTGAACTGACGCTCGTACTGCGCAGAGCACAGGGGCACCGTCTTGTTCAGTACGATCTGTGTCGAAACAATGCACTTTCATCATGCAGGCATTCCAGTACACACTTTTCACAAGCACAAATTGGCCAGCCACACTTAAACTCTCAGTACACAGGCAGCGCCCTTACCAGAACTCAACGCTTGTACAATGCAACCTTCACCGAACCAAAACCCAAGCACTGAGCAACTTGATTTTAAGGGCGTCAGCTAATAGGCTGTTAAACTCGATGACACAGCGCTTTTGTGCGTGTGAAGGAGGGGGGTTGGGGAAGAAGAGGGAGATGCATTATGGGAAGTCACAAAAAAGGTGATTTTTTTTTTTTTTTATAGCTGATCATGGTGTGACATCATTTCCCATGCAGGTTAAAACGGCCAAATGTGTTGACAGATTTTGTGACGATTTTCTTCAAAGTTATGCATACTTTTTACGTATCACATCCTCCCCCCCCCCCCCCCCCCCAAACACACCCTCTTTTTTTTTGATGACATGGGGAGAGTTTTATTACGGTTGTCAGGTCAGGTCATTAGATCTGGTACTGGTAACCTGTAATCCAGTACAACCTGTTCAGGGTCGGATTGCCGGCGACTAAACCGGCACTCCCACCGCTCCCTTCCGGGACTGGTGATGTGGGTGGCTAGACACCCTTATGGAGATCCATAAAAGGGCATTGGCTCAGGAGAGCCACAGACGGCCATCTAGCTCCACCGTGCTGTGTGCATGCCACACGCAGTTGGCCCCCGGGGTGTGTCTACCCATGCATGCGAAGTCTGGATCCAGCAGAATCTGCGGAAGAAACCCATCGGTTCAACGGAGAGGAAGGCGGTTACAGCAACGCACTGTGGAGTGCAGAGAGCAAGATGAGACACCGAAAGGATATCTTGGTCATCCACTGCATCCGTGCTCATCCTCCAGTCGTCTCGACTTAGTCTTGCCACTGGAAATTGGTGGACCCGGACGAGAGAGTGAGGTCGACGTTGCGCAACTCCTCTTCACTTTAAACAAACTCATCGCGCAAGTCATCAGTCATCCTTAATGACCTTTCATCCTTCATCATTTCATCACCCCCAAGTCCTGTGGCGACAGGCGAGCGACGAAACGACAGGTGTGGGTACACTGGCAGTCGCAGCCGCAGACCTGCACACAGGCGGCTCAGGCCATAGGGTCGTTCTTCATCAACAGGAGCAGCGATGGAGCTCGGCAGCTGTCTGAGCATCTGAGCAGCCCTCTTTAGGAATGCACTGCTCACCTCCCTGGCATGAGGAAGGGGCTAGAAAAGGTGCCCTAAAAATTGCCTGCTCCATATCACCCTGGCCAGCATACCGCGGCTGGTGGGGACCCTACATCAGTGGTCGAAACAAAGAGAAAGAAAAGAAAAAAACAAGGACCGTTCCTCTCACCATTGGTGCTTGGAACATAAGGACTCTCCTGGACAGAGATAACGCGGACAGACCCCAAAGGAGAACGGCACGAGTTGCATCCGAACTCGCCAGATACAACATCGACATCGCAGCCTTGAGTGAGACTCAGCTTGCAGGCGAAGGCGAGCTCTGTGAACAGGGATCTGGTTACACCTTCTTCTGGAGTGGACGAGGAAGCGAAGAGCGACGTGAGGCTGGCGTTGGTTTTGCAGTAAAAACAGCACTTGTCAGCAAGCTAGCTGGAATCCCACAGGGAGTCAACGATAGGCTTATGACCATGAAACTCCCACTGGCATCTGGCCAGAAGCACCTCACCATTGTCAGTGCCTATGCCCCAACCATGACCAACCCGGATGAAGTGAAGGCAAAGTTCTACGAGGACCTTCATTCTGTCATTGCTGCTATCCCTAAAGCAGACAAGCTCATCATTCTTGGGGACTTCAATGCTAGAGCTGGCTCTGACTACATCTCCTGGGATGGAGTGATTGGAAAGCACGGTGTGGGCCACTGCAACCCAAATGGATTGCTTTTGCTTCAGACCTGTGCAGAGCACGAACTGCTGATAACCAACACAGTTTTCTGCCTCCCTACCCGTAACAGGACGTCATGGATGCACCCTCGCTCAATGCATTGGCATCTCATCGATTACGTCATCGTCAGGAAAAGGGATAGGCAAGATGTACGTGTAACAAAGACCATGTGCGGCGCCAAGTGTTGGACAGACCATCGCCTTGTAGTCTCGAAGCTGAATATTCGAATCCAGCCCAAGAGACGCCCCTAAGCTGAAAAATATCACCATCAAACAGTCCTTTGTGGAGCTGCTGGAAGATCGTCTGGAATCCGCCTCTCTGGACAACCAGAATGTGGAGTCTGACTGGAGGACCCTGCGTGAGCTGATCTATAGTACAGCTTCAGAGACCCTGGGACCCATGACCAGAAAGCACAAAGACTGGTTTGATGAAAACTGTGATGAAATCAAGCAGCTTCTGGATGAGAAACGCCGTCTGCATCAAGCCTACCTGAGCAACCCAAAGTCCACATCAAACAAGGATGCGTACAATGCCATCCGCAGGACTGTTCAGCAAAAGTTACGTCAGATGCAGGATAAGTGGCTGAGTGACAAAGCAGATGAGATCCAGGGATATGCTGACAGGCACGATATGAAGAGGTTCTATCATGCCTTAAAAGAAGTCTACGGCCCCACATCCTCAGGATCATCCCCCCTCCTCAGTGCAGATGGAAATACCTTGATCACCGAGAAGGAGAAAATTCTCGAACGCTGGGCTGAGCACTTCAACAGTGTCTTAAATCGCCCTTCCTCCATAAATGATGAAGCCATAGACCGTCTCCCACAAGTCCCCATCACTTCTTGAGACCCAGAAAGCAATCCGTCTGCTATCCAGTGGCAAAGCACCTGGCTCAGACTCCATACCAGCAGAGGTCTACAAGCATGGAGGCACTGTGCTGACTGAGAAGCTCCATCAGCTGTACTCACTCACGTGGAAAGAAGAGACAATCCCCCAGGATTTCAAAGATGCATCTATCATTCACTTGTACAAGCGAAAGGGGAACCGGCAAGCCTGTGATAACCATCGGGGCATTTCCTTGCTCTCCATCGCAGGCAAGATACTTGCCAGGATCCTACTAAACCGCCTCACAGCACACTTTGACCAAGGTCATTTGCCTGAGAGCCAATGTGGATTCCGGAAAGAGTGCGGAACCACCGACATGGTGTTTGCTGCAAGGCAGCTGCAAGAGAAATGTCAGGAGCAAAATGCTGATCTGTTCTCCACCTATGTTGACCTCACTAAGGCCTTCGACACCGTGAGTAGAGAGGGACTGTGGAAGATCATGGCCAAGTACGGATGCCCTCGGAAATTTATTTCCTTGGTTAGCCAATTCCATGAAGGCATGCAGGCTCGAGTCCAGGACAATGGTGAAACATCTGCTCCTTTTGCTGTCACAAATGGTGTCAAGCAAGGCTGCGTCCTGGCTCCAACGCTGTTCAGCCTCATGTTCTCTGCAATGCTTACTGATGCCTTCAGAGATGGCGATGTTGGAATCAGCCTAAAGTACCGAACAGATGGCAAGCTGTTTAACCTCAGAAGGCTTCAAGCAAAAACGAAGGTCATGACAGACATCATCAGAGACTTTTTGTTTGCTGATGATTGTGCCCTCAACGCTGGATCTGAAGCTGACATGCAACTCAGCGTCGACAAGTTTGCCACTGCCAGCAGGAACTTCAGCCTTACCATCAGCACGAGGAAAACTGAAGTTCTCCATCAGCCAGCCCCAGGGAAACCCTACGTTGAGCCCAACATCACAGTCAACGGTCAGAGACTCAGTGCGGTGGAGCGGTTCACATACCTTGGCAGCACACTGTCACGAAATGCGACCATTGACGATGAAGTGAACGTCAGGATTGCAAGAGCAAGCGCAACTTTTGGTAGACTCAATGCAAATGTCTGGATTAGAAGAGACATTAGTCTTGAGACCAAGCTAAAGGTCTACAGAGCAGTAGTTCTCCCCACACTACTGTACGCCTGCGAAACTTGGACAGTGTACCAACGACATGCCAAGAAGCTGAACCACTTCCACACAACATGCCTCAGGAAGCTACTGAACATCAAGTGGCAAGACAGGACCCCAGACGCAGAGGTGCTCGCAAAAGCCACCCTTCCCAGCATCTTCACCATCCTGATGCAGTCCCAGCTTCGCTGGGCTGGACACGTGGCGTGCATGCCAGACCATCGGCTGCCCAAAAGGCTCTTCTATGGCGAGCTGCAACAAGGGAAGAGATCACACGGAGGTCAGAAGAAGCGCTTCAGAGATACTCTGAAAGTCTCTCTGAAAGCGTTTGATATGAACCCTGACTCCTGGGAGGAATCTGCAGTGGACCGTGACAAATGGTGCGCTGCTGTGCACAAAGGTGCCAAGTTGTGCGAGGCCAACAGGACTGCTGCAGCTGTTCAGAAGAGGCAGGCCAGAAAGTCACGGGCAAACAAGCTCCCTGATAATGATATGCCTGTCTTTGTCTGCCCCAACTGTCAGTGAACATTTCGTGCGCAGATTGGACTATTCAGCCATCTGCGCATTCACAGATAGATTCATGAGCATCCCCCCACCACCCTCCCCACATCCCCCAGCTGGATGACAACGATGGTCATCATCGATCTCGATGGACACACCACCACCATATGCTTAGAAGAGCTTGAAAAATGAACTACAGGACTATTTGGGCTTAAAATGCTTGAAAGATGACATGGAAAATGCTATAGGGCTTGAAAGATGACATGGAAAACTTTATCAGGCTTCAAATGCTAGAACATTGAAATGGAAGACTTTCTTATGGCTTGACATGGGAAAGTGTATTCTGTGATCTTGGTGTGCTCAAGACTCAACCTTTGAAACAGTTTCCCGGCCTTCTGATGCTGTTCCTCACCTGCAGAGGTGGTCCTGGCTGGATTTCAGAGGACCCAGGACAAAAGTAGTGTGTTTCTGCGATTGACGCCCTCCACCTTGGTGGCACTCAGCCTGATGGTAGACAAAGACATGGACAGCCAGCTGAAGTAGCTGTTGCTGCGTGTGAAGGTCAAGGTTGCACTGGTCATGTGACCCACATCCATGGGCACCAGCATGACAGGACTGACCACCTGACCAGCAGTCAGAACACCCTGGTGCAGTAGCAGTGGAGGAGTTGGCGTTGTTGCCTGTGATCTGCACATGCAGCTGACCATTGGCGCTGCCCACGTCCTCAGAAAGGGTCAGACGCACAAGATAGTGGTAACCACAGAAGGGAGCATGAGACAATGTGTTGAGATAGAACTGGCCACAGTGCTTGTACAAGTCAGTGCGGCAGCCCATGGAGGGGCAAGGCAAGGGTGGTTACCGCATCGCAGACACTCCCCTGCCCGGAAGTCCTCTGTGCTGGTGCACTGGTTGGCGGTGAAGAAACAGTTGGAGATGATGAACTTCAGGAACAGCATGATGAAGCGATCATGGTTGCAGGCCATCGCGTATTCGGCGTTAGTCATTCCTTCTCTGTAAGCATCGCTGACAAAGTTGTATACAGAGGTGTCCGTGTGACATCCAGGCTGGTTCTGGCCACCATTAGGGTAAAAATCAATGTCCCCCATCGGCTGCAGAGTTCCATAACCCCCAGAGGTGGTGAACAGAGCGCCGTCAGTGTGCAGAGTTCCATAACCCCCACAGGTGGTGAACAGAGCGCCGTCAGTGTGCAGAGTTCCATAACCCCCACAGGTGGTGAACAGAGCGCCGTCAGTGTGCAGAGTTCCATAACTCCCACAGGTGGTGAACAGAGCGCCGTCAGTGTGCAGAGTTCCATAACCCCCACAGGTGGTGAACAGAGCGCTGTCAGTGTGCAGAGTTCCATAACTCCCACAGGTGGTGAACAGAGCGCCGTCAGTGTGCAGAGTTCCATAACCCCCACAGGTGGTGAACAGAGCGCTGTCAGTGTGCAGAGTTCCATAACTCCCACAGGTGGTGAACAGAGCGCCGTCAGTGTGCAGAGTTCCATAACACCATAGGTGGTGAGCTGAGCGCCATCAGTGTGCAGAGTTCCATAACACCATAGGTGGTGAACAGAGCGCCGTCAGTGTGCAGAGTTCCATAACACCATAGGTGGTGAACAGAGCGCCGTCAGTGTGCAGAGTTCCATAACACCATAGGTGGTGAACAGAGCGCCGTCAGTGTGCAGAGTTCCATAACCCCCACAGGTGGTGAACAGAGCGCCGTCAGTGTGCAGAGTTCCATAACCCCCACAGGTGGTGAACAGAGCGCTGTCAGTGTGCAGAGTTCCATAACTCCCACAGGTGGTGAACAGAGCGCCGTCAGTGTGCAGAGTTCCATAACACCATAGGTGGTGAGCTGAGCGCCATCAGTGTGCAGAGTTCCATAACACCATAGGTGGTGAACAGAGCGCCGTCAGTGTGCAGAGTTCCATAACACCATAGGTGGTGAACAGAGCGCCGTCAGTGTGCAGAGTTCCATAACCCCCATAGGTGGTGAACAGAGCGCCGTCAGTGTGCAGAGTTCCATAACACCACAGGTGGTGAACAGAGCGCCGTCAGTGTGCAGAGTTCCATAACCCCCACAGGTGGTGAGCTGAGCGCCGTCAGTGTGCAGAGTTCCATAACCCCCATAGGTGGTGAGCTGAGCGCCGTCAGTGTGCAGAGTTCCATAACCCCCACAGGTGGTGAACAGAGCGCCGTCAGTGTGCAGAGTTCCATAACCCCCATAGGTGGTGAACAGAGCGCCGTCAGTGTGCAGAGTTCCATAACACCATAGGTGGTGAACTGAGCGCCGTCAGTGTGCAGAGTTCCATAACCCCCATAGGTGGTGAACTGAGCGCCGTCAGTGTGCAGAGTTCCATAACACCATAGGTGGTGAACTGAGCGCCGTCAGTGTGCAGAGTTCCATAACACCATAGGTGGTGAACTGAGCGCTGTCAGTGTGGATCACGTCCACCCAGCCAGCATCCGAAGAGTCCAGGCGGATCTCAGGGGGCTGGTAGCTGAAGTTAGGGTCTGCTGGGTTCAGCCCAGTGATTCCAGCGATCTGTCCACGGACAATTCTGCCAGCATGGCCAGCCACGTGAGTGCCCAGACTGTGGCCAATCAAATGAAAGCGCCCCTTTCAGCTGGCCAATCAGCTTGACGAGGCAGGCAAGCTCCGCCCCTACCATGCGGGTATTGGCCGCTGCCTGGGTGTATGGGAAGCCGGCTCCTACCCCCCAGCTCACAGTGATGACGTTGATGTTTTCCTGTTCCAGCAGAGAGTGGGTCATCTCCAGAGCCCATGGGCTGCAGTCGTTGTGCAGGAAGCCGTGGATCAGGACCTTCACCGGCATTACAAAAAGGCCCGAACACAGTACTGAACACTAACAGCCATACAGACATACAAATCTTGACTTGAAAACGTTATCCAGTCTCTCCTTTGTACCACTGAAGGACAATACACAAACGAATGGGACACACACAGTGAACAAAGGAACGTTACAAACACAATGATCAAAGGAAAGGCACACGCAATAAACAAAGGAATGACACACACACACACACATGCACACACATGTACACATACACACACAGAGTGAACAAAGGAATGTCACACACAAACACACACAGTGAAAAAAGGAATGGCATATACAGAAGAAACAAAGAAATGGCACACACACACAATAAACAAAAGAATGTTGCATTAAGGAATGGTACACACAATGAACAAAGGAATGGTATACACACACACACACAATAACAAAGGTATGGCACACACAATGAGCAAAAAATGGCACACACACAATGAACAAAGGAATGGCACACAACAAGATAAAAAAGAAAAACGCACACACAAAGAACAAAAGCATGGCACATACAATTAACAAAATAGCACACACACAATAAACAAAAAATGTCACAAACACACACTGAACAAATGAACGCCACACATAATGAACAAAGGAACGGCAAACACAATGAACAAAGGAATGCCATATGCGATGAACAAAGGAACACCACACGTAATAAACAAGGGAACGCCACACACAGTGAAAAGAGCAACGGCACATACAATGAACAAAGGAATGGCACACACACACAATGAACAAAGGAATGGCAAACAAAATGAACAAAGGAATGGCATACATAACAAACACAGGAATAGCACACACCAGGAACAAAGGAACAGCGCACACACACAATGAACAAAGGAACAGCACACACACACACACAATGAACAAAGGAACAGCACACACATACACACACACAATGAATACAGGAACAGCACACACATACACACACAATGATCAACACACACACAATGAATACAGGAACAGCACACACATACACACACAATGATCAACACACACACAATGAACACAGGAACAGCACACACATACACACACAATGATCAACACACACACAATGAACACAGGAACAGCACACACATACACACACAATGATCAACACACACACAATGAACACAGGAACAGCACACACATACACACACAATGATCAACACACACACAATGAACACAGGAACAGCACACACATACACACACAATGATCAACACACACACAATGAACACAGGAACAGCACACACATACACACACAATGATCAACACACACACAATGAACACAGGAACAGCACACACATACACACACAATGATCAACACACACACAATGAACAAAGGAACAGCACACACAATGGATGAAGACATTGAACACACACCCAAAC